>NC_084732.1:34812779-34950279 GCF_033978785.1 Entelurus aequoreus | reverse complement strand
CGAGGTGGTTTAAAATACAAATCCGTGATCCACAATAGAAAAAGGAGAAAGTGTGGAATCCAATGAGCCCTTGTACCTAAGTTACGGTCAGAGCGAAAAACGATACGTCCTGCACTGCACTCTAGTCCTTCACTCTCACGTACCTCATCCACAAATCTTTCATCCTGGCTCAAATTAATGGGGTAATCGTCGCTTTCTCGGTCCGAATTGCTCTCGCTGCTGGTGTAAACAATGGGCAAATGTGAGGAGCCTTTCAACCTGCGACGTCACGCTACTTCCGATAGAGGCAAGGCTTTTTTTATCAGCGACCAAAAGTTGAGAACTTTATCGTCGATGTTCTCTACTAAATCCTTTTAGCAAAACTATGGCAATATCGCAAAATGATCAAGTATGACACATAGAATGGATCTGCTATCCCCGTTTAAATAAGAAAATGTCATTTCAGTTGGCCTTTAAGAATGTAGGCTATGTGATTTCTTTATTAAGCAAAACGGACCAAATTCGCCACAACATTAACAACAACAAGATTTATTTTACAAAAACTATTTTAAAGACTGAAAGTAGCCATCAATCCCACGTGAGTGCTCGGCCTTATCTGTGAGCACCCACGGAATAGGCGCCTATGAATGTAAGCTTGCAGTTGTCGTTAGTTTGCAATGTCACTGCAGGTTTAAGACTGGCGTGTTTAACAAAGGACGCACTCTCTGAGTCTGCAACAGCCTAAAAGCACGCCGCGGGCCTGAGATGAACTTTTGGTCTTCATGAGGTTTCTTTGGCAATAGTGAGACTTTTTAAAGCACATGTTGCTTTCAGCTGAAAGCACTTTAGAACATTGCTGCCACACAATCAGAAGAAACACGTGGATGGAACGGAAGGAGGGAGATAAACTTTGGGCCTCATGTGGTCTATTAAGCATGAACCAGGAAGTGTGGAGGCCGGAGCCCACAGAGCATAATGTGAGCCTCAACATGGCGCTTGGTGTTATGTAATGTTTCCAGAGCTCAATGGTGCCCTGAAGAGCGTGACCAAAGTGTTCCCCCCATGTGGGCTCGAGGCCACGTGGAGATAAGAACGGTGCGTACTGTTGTTGTGCACTCAGTGGCACTGCTATCAGGACGGGAGTATGGTGACAAAACAAAACATATTATTAAATCCATTTACACGCTTCCATATTATATGTCTACCCCAAATTGGATTTTGACTTTATTTTTAAAACAGGATCAGTACATATTGCGTAAGTAAGTAAGTGTAAATATGCAAGATTGTACCCACATGGCTAATTTCCATCTTTCGTCCCTGCCACAATTAATGCCGAAAAATAAAACAACACGACAGCACCAAACCACAGCTCAACAAGGCCATATACAACAATAAAAAGTACAGTAGGACTAAAAAAACATTAAACAATAAACCAAATTACTAATGACAGACCAGCAATTAAATAGACCATAGAAAGTTGGATTTAAGTGTAAGAGTGCTGACGTGCTAATGTGCTTGAGTGTTAAGATATACAAGAAGAGAATTGCACATTGGCTGTTATAAAGTGCTAATTCACAAGTTTGTAAAGTGCTGGTGTAAATTGTACATTGCCCTGTTGTACTTATTTTGCACACACTGTGTGTGTGCAAGTGTTATTGCACAGATTAGTTTGCATAGTTGTGATTATTTACGCACTATCTCACAACATTTGCATACATAAAGTGCATGTAAGCAGACAGGGTCACAAGACTGGTTTATCACCAGCAACATCTCCCCCAAAACACAACCCGTACATTAAAAATACACTTATCAATTACATGTGATTATACAACACGTCCAGTGAATTTAAAGGTGCCACATGTAATAATGTGGCCAGAAATGGTACTGCAATCACGGTCAAAATTCTGTAGTCCCCTCCCATATTCTCATAGAAAAATACAATCATGTGTGGTTACGGACTGTATCCCTGCTGACTGTATTGATCTATATTGATATATAATGTAGGAACCAGAAATATTAATAACAGAAAGAAACAACCCTTTTGTGTGAATGAGTGTGAATGAGTGTAAATGGTGGAGGGAGGTTTTTTGGGTTGGTGCACTAATTGTAAGTGTATCTTGTGTTTTTTATGTTGATTTAAAGGCCTACTGAAATGAATTTTTTTTATTTAAACGGGGATAGCAGATCCATTCTATGTGTCATACTTGATCATTTCGCGATATTGCCATATTTTTGCTGAAAGGATTTAGTATAGAACAACGACGATAAAGTTCGCAACTTTTGGTCGCTGATTAAAAAAAGCCTTGCCTATACCGGAAGTAGCGTGACGTTACAGGAGGAAGGATTCCTCACATTTCCCCATTGTTTACAATGGTGCGAGAGAGATTCGGACAGAGAAAGCGACGATTACCCCATTAATTTGAGCGAGGATGAAAGATTTGTGGATGAGGAACGTTAGAGTGAAGGACTAGAGAGGCAGTGCAGGGTGTATCTTTTTTCGCTCTGACCGTAACTTAGGTACAAGGTCTCATTGGATTCCACACACTCTCCTTTTTCTATTGTGGATCACGGATTTGTATTTTAAACCACCTCGGATACTATATCCTCTTGAAAATGAGAGTCGAGAACGCGAAATGGACATTCACAGTGACTTTTATCTCCACGACAATACATCGGTGAAGCTCTTTAGCTACTGAGCTAACGTGATAGCATCGGGCTCAAATGCAGATAGAAACAAAATAAATAAACCACTGACTGGAAGGATAGACAGAAGATCAACAATACTATTAAACCGTGGACATGTAAATACACGGTTAATAATTTCCAGCTCTGCGAAGCTTAACAATGCTGTTGCTAACGACGCCATTGAAGCTAACTTAGCTATGGAGCGGCGGCGGCGGGCGTTGTAGCTTTCGACGACACCCCGGCCGCCATCAGTCGGCAAGAAAAATATATTTCCCCAAAGTTATACGTACGTGACATGCACAGAGCGACACGCACGTAAGGGGGAAGGGATCAAATGTTTGGAAGCCAAAGCTGTACTCACGGTAGCGCGTCTGCTATCCAACTCAAAGTCCTCCTGGTTGTGTTGCTGTAGTCCGTCGCTAATACACCGATCCCACCTACAACTTTCTTCTTTGCAGTCTTCATTGTTCATTAAACAAATTGCAAAAGATTCACCAACACAGATGTCCAGAATACTGTGGAATTTTGAGATGAAAACAGAGCTTTTTTGTATTGGATTCAATGGTGTACCAATACTTCCGTTGCCGCAGTGACGTCACACGGATACGTCATCATACATAAGTTTCAAGTTTCAAGTTTTATTCACAATACCATACAACAATTTCAATAGTAGTGAATATCATTTAAAGATATTGGTAAGTGAAAGGGTCCCCCAAATAAGCTAGAAGAAGCTTTTGACAGGGGGACCAGAGGACAATTTATATATGGCATGATGAAAAATGGTAGCAACAACAAAAAAACAAAAAAAACAACAAAAAAAAAAAACAACAACGCTATGGATAAACACAAGATGATAGTACTAAAGCACGCATACACATACACACATACATTCATTCGACCATGCAAAACCCAACAGTAGTCAACCCCACATGAGGCATTAGAGATAGGTGGTTAATAGGTAAGTTTTCAGTTTCTTTTTGAAGATGGAGAATGGATACCGTATCTTAAGGCTCTCATTAAGCCGGTTCCAAATCTTAGGTCCCCTGCATACAACACTTCGATCGGTACAAGCCAGTAGACGATGTTTACCTGATATCAGATCTAAGTTACGAGTGTTGTGGGCATGCTGGGGATGGTAGATAGGAACCAAGCTACAGAGCCTAGGATTCAGCCTGTGAATGACTTGATAGGTTAAACAAGCATTTTGATGAATATTGAATTCTGTCAGTCTTAAGAGATTATATTTATGAAATAGATGTCGAGTGGGGGCATTAAACTTGGACCATGATAGGGCCCGTATGATTTTCTTTTGCATAGATTCTAATTTGTGAAGGTAGGTAGGGAAGGTGTTACACCAGATGACATCACAGTAGTTTAGATGTGGTTCAAAGAGAGTTTTATATAGGGTAAGTAGAGCATACAGAGGAAGATAATGACGAAGGTGAAAGAACAGGCCAACATATTTAGATAATTTGTTTAACAGATGGCTAATGTGACATTTGAAATTGAGGTATTCGTCAATGATGACCCCCAGGAATTTTGTGGAGTACACTCTCTGTATTTCCTGCCCATTGATATTGACATGGCAGTGCTCAGTATTTGTCCGGTTTTTATTAGAATGAAATAGAATAAAATTTGTTTTATTAACATTAAGTGAGAGCTTATTGCATTTGAACCAGGGATCCACTTTCACAAGCTCTGAATTGACAGTTTCTTGTAGATCGTGGAGGCTCCTGTGTGAGGTAAACAAATTTGTATCATCAGCAAAAATTATTATATTAAAAGTTTCGGAGGAGTTTACAAAATCATTCATATATAGGATAAAAAGGAGAGGCCCCAAGATGGATCCCTGGGGAACTCCATAATTTATGGTCATACAGGGTGAATTGTGATCATTGACGAATACACATTGTTGCCTTCCGCATAGGTAGGAACGAAACCAATCGAGAGGTACCTCTCTGACACCATAGTGGTATAGCTTATATAATAAAATCTCAAAGTCTATTGTGTCAAAGGCCTTGGACAGATCCAAAAAAATACCAATACCACATTTTCCTTCTTCTATACAGTCATTGACCTTTTCCAAGAGGTCGAGTATAGCCATCATACAGGCGGTACTTTTTTTACGAAAACCATATTGGGAGGGGACAAGGATATCTAGTTTTTCCAGAAAGCCATTCAGTCGGTTATAGACCACTTTCTCAAATATTTTTGACGTTTAGACGTTTTCAACCGGAAGTGTGGCGGGACATTTAAAATTGCACTTTATAAGTTAACTCGGCCGTATTGGCATGTGTTGCAATGTTAAGATTTCATCATTGATATATAAACTATCAGACTGCGTGGTCGGTAGTAGTGGGTTTCAGTAGGCCTTTAAAGATTCATTATGAGTGCAATTTGGATTTTCAAGTAAACACAGTTTTAGATCCATATTGAAGGAAGTAAGAGTTTGTAAGTCTCGTAACTTTCATGTGACGCACGATATAATAGATTCTAGACCAGGGATCTTCAATAGGACGTCCGGGACCCCCACAGGGTCCACGGAAGTACTGCAGGGGGGTCTTGAATTTTTTTGTTTATTAGACTTTAATATAATTTTTAATTTTTCCACAAATGTAATGTTATCAAACACACATTAACACTAATCCAACACACTGTAGAGTTGTTTATAAATGGCAGCGGCATAGCCACCCTACTTACTGTACCTTGCCAGTTTAATATAAAAACATGAATAAATAATTACATTTCTATATTCATGTTAGCATGTACAATATCTAGCACAGTGATTTTCAAACGTTGGTAAGGGTACCACTATTGGTACACAGGTTCCATCTAGTGGTACGCCAAAGAATAACTTAATTAAATATGCAAACAGTGTTAGTGTTCAAACTGTGTGTAATGTTACAGTGGCCAAAATATTAAATATACTTGTTAAATGAAACCTATGTTTTGTTTTTAATGAATACTTAGACCTTCTAAGCTACTGTACTTTCATCTTGGTCAATATGGTGATTCTTGGAGGGTTTTTTGAGGTCGTACTTGGTAAAAAAAAGTTTGAAAACCACTGGTCTAGACCAAAGATCTTCAACAGGATGTCCGTGACCCCAAAGGGTCCGCAGAGATACTGTGGAAGGGTCTTTAAATTTTTGGTTGATTAGACTTTAATGTTTTTTTTTCTTTTTCCACAAATTATTATACTAAACATATATTAACACTGAGCCAACGCACTGTAGAGTTGTTTATAAATGGCAGCAGCATGGCCACCCTACTTACTTACTTACTTGCAAGTTTAAAAAAAAAAGAAAAAAAAAGAACAATTATATTACTATAATCATGTTAGCATGTAAGATATCTAGAAATAGTGGTGTTATACTGTATCATTTAAATATCTTAGTATTGGACAATTTTAAAAAGTTCCCTTTGGATCACTTTAATTTAAAACACAAATAAAATGTTATACAGGATATATAAGTAAGGGGTCCCTGCTCCATCTCTCCATCGGTTAGGGGGTCCTTGGCCTGGAAAACTTTGAAGACTCCTGGTCTAGACATTTTAACTGTACATTGTGAAATGATACAATTCAGCTCTTTTTACACACTGATTGATTGCGAAAGTAAGGCAAAAGTCTGCACAATGCAAGCCTGCAGTGCGGTATATTGCACAAACTTGCACATGCAGCACATTTTTGCAATAATTCAAAAGAAGCCTCCTTTTCCCTAAATGTAGTTAACGTGAATAACTATGAGTCGACTTGATTCATTCACAAAAGCATCATTTTTCTTGCTTCAGCTTTTGAAGGGAAATTGTGTTGAAGCAGTAATACAGTAAAACTAGTAAATAGTAAGATAGGATGGATAAATAACCACCATATCAGGCCCTAAACAAAATTTGTGTGGCCCCATTTTGTTTTTTAATATTACTCTACTTATTTATTATTACAAACGTATTATTAGACTCCTGAAGGGCCCACACCCCACCCAAAACATCACTCATTCACACACTTACTATGTTTACATGCTCTAAAAACTAATTATTGACTTAACTTGGTTGAAACTAGCATGTAGCATGTAATGTTTCCAACATTTCCTATGGAAAAAACTTAAATATGTTTTTTTCTGACGACCTAATTCAAGTAGGATTACCATTAATGGATCATAATAATGATAACAATACACATAATTATTAGTGCATCTACTGGGGGTTAAGCCTGCCCTGTCTTTAAAAAGTAATGATTTGAACTTTAAACCAAGTTCATTGAACGCACCTCAGTACTGTGCTACATGCTAAAGTGAAACTAAAACATAACTTTGTCCGATGCTGCCACAAATAGATTTATCATATTTTTACTTTTCTTCTATTACCGTACCTTGGTTACCTAAAATTTGCGCTGTGTGTGAATTTGAGGAGGGTGAAATTATAGATTTTTAGATGCATCGCAATTGGGACATGGACGATTATGGAATCGATTAGTAAACGTCAATAAATATATATTTTATGTATATATATATATATATATATATATATATATATATATATATATATATATATATATATATATATATATATATATATTGTAAATAAAGTAATGCAGACAGTTTTACAATTTGGCTGACTGCAGCGAGCCACCTCACCGAAAGATCCGACCAGCTCCTTTACTATTGGGCATTTATGGTCCAGTTTTGCACACATTTTCATTACTTTAATCAATGTGGGAATTAATTTAACTGTTTGTTATTCCAAATGAATTGTTTTTTTTAAAGTTAAAAGTGATAAATACTTATTTAGTGAAACGAAAATAAATGTAAAACTGCATCAATATACATAAATTAAATAAGCATTAATTATCGATTTTTAATCGAATTGGAACTCCTGAATTGCAAGCGTAATCGAATCGTGAGGTGCCCAAACATTCCCACCAATAGTGTGAATACATGGGGACGGCGTGGCGCAGTTGGGAGAGTGGCCGTGCCAGCAACCTGAGGGTTCCTGGTTCAATCCCCACCTTCTACCAACCTCGTCACGTCCGTTGTGTCCTTGAGCAAGACACTTCACCCTTGCTCCTGATGGGTCGTGGTTAGGGCCTTGCATGGCAGCTCCCGCCATCAGTGTGTGAATGTGTGTGTGAATGGGTGAATGTGGAAATAGTGTCAAAGCGCTTTGAGTACCTTGAAGGTAGAAAAGCGCTATATAAGTATAACCCATTTACCATTTACATAAAGGTGAGCTTTAATGACATTGTGACATCTTTGTTGCGTGAAGAGTGAAATATTTCATGCTGAATTTTTTGCAAAATGAACCATTTTACATTTTTTGCAAGGGTGTGTAGATAGTGTTAGACATTCCTAATTTGATTCAAAAACCCTTATTATTGAACTTTTACAGATTTGTATCTGAACTTTTATGACATTGTATCTTATAACCAGTGTTGGGTTAGTTACTGAAAACCAGTAACTAGTTACAGTTACTAGTTACTCTATTTCAAAAGTAACTCAGTTACTAACTCAGTTACTTACACCAAAAAGTAATGCGTTACTGTGAAAAGTAACTATTTAGTTACTTTCTTTTTTCTCTCTCCCATTAATGCCCTTTTAGCCTTCATTTCAGTACTGTTATTGCACTGGAGAATAATACAATCTGTTGATCAACTTGACATGCATTTGCATCACTGAACTCTGCTAAGCAATGTGGTCTACATACAACACACAAAGACAAAGATATGTTTCAAAGGGCCAAATTATTTCAGGCCAGAACAAATTGACAACACTATTTTAAATAGCTGCAACATAACATACATAAGTAACAAACAGCATAATAACAGCATAGCTGTAAACCTGGCTTCACCCAAGGAAGGCACACATGACAAACACAAAGCCTAACCAGGCATTTTTTTTGTCTCAAGTAATTTGATAAAAATAAAAAATAAAATCATGTATTCAGGAGATCAACACTGTACTGAAGCCCAGAACACTCTACACATTTCCCCAGTTTTAGTTTAGAGATAAGAAAAGATCGGCCTGGCCCACTAGGATCCCTCTTTATGTTTGTGAACTTTATAGTCTATACATTTAGAGTGATGTGATAATCAAACACTCTAGAAGTCTAGAATGAAAGAGTATATAAGATAATTGACATAGAGTGTGTACCTTCAGTGCTGAGTGATGAGCAGAGGCAGAGTTTGGAGTGTCTTCTTTAGCTCGCTTTCCATGTTTATATACTCACTGTCCAGGTACTTGGAACATGTTTTCCGTGCCATTTGCTGTTTGACGCCGGTATCATGCTAATTAGCTGCCTGAAAGCGGGCGACTCCACTGTAGAAATAGCCTGCATGTCTTCTAGCACATGCGCTGCAATGGCTCTATCAAAGTTGTCCTGGCTAGCAGTCCCTCCGTTAAAATCCTTAAGTGGAGCTGAAGTGGCATCGGAGTCTGTGTCTTTCTTTACTAGCTTTGTCGAAGCATGTTGCTTTTGTAGCTGTTTCAGCAGATTTTAATTGCTGTTTTGGGGGGGGGGAGGGGTGGTGAGGAGTATATTTATAGCAATAATTCACTGAAATTCAAGTATTTCTTTATATATATATATATATATATATATATATATATATATATATATATATATATATATATATATATATATATATATATATATATATATATATATATATATACACACTACCGTTCAAAAGTTTGGGGTCACCCAAACAATTTTGTGGAATAGCCTTCATTTCTAAGAACAAGAATAGACTGTCGAGTTTCAGATGAAAGTTCTCTTTTTCTGGCCATTTTGAGCGTTTAAGTGACCCCACAAATGTGATGCTCCAGAAACTCAATCTGCTCAAAGGAAGGTCGGTTTTGTAGCTTCTGTAACGAGCTAAACTGTTTTCAGATGTGTGAACATGATTGCACAAGGGTTTTCTAATCATCAATTAGCCTTCTGAGCCAATGAGCAAACACATTGTACCATTAGAACACTGGAGTGATAGTTGCTGGAAATGGGCCTCTATACACCTATGTAGATATTGCACCAAAAACCAGACATTTGCAGCTAGAATAGTCATTTACCACATTAGCAATGTATAGAGTGTATTTCTTTAAAGTTAAGACTAGTTTAAAGTTATCTTCATTGAAAAGTACAGTGCTTTTTCTTCAAAAATAAGGACATTTCAATGTGACCCCAAACTTTTGAACGGCAGTGTATATATAAAATAAATACTTGACTTTCAGTGAATTTTAGCTATATATATATATATATATATATATATATATATATATATATATATATATATATATATATATATATATATATATATATATATATATATATATATATATATATATATATATATATATATATATTAGGGCTGCAACTTACGATTAATTTGATAATCGATTAATCTGTCGATTATTACTTCGATTAATCGATTAATAATCGGATAAAAGAGACAAACTACATTTCTATCCTTTCCAGTATTTTATTGAAAAAAAACAGCATACTGGCACCATGTTGTGGACATTGGGGGTGCAGCATACACCAATAATAACACAGAAATGCATGGCAGCTCCTGCCATCAGTGTGTGAATGTGTGTGTGAATGGGTGAATGTGGAAATACTGTCAAAGCGCTTTGAGTACCTTGAAGGTAGAAAAGCGCTATACAAGTATAACCCATTTATCATTATTATAAATGTAACTCATCAGAACTGAATCAGATATTGTACACGTTTCTGTTGTGAATAATAAAGGATTCATTTTAGGCTGCCTCTGAATAATAGCATGAAATATTCCAGCACCTTCATAACGTTTAGTTATACCAACTAAAGCGTCACTCAAATCTAAATAGATTTATATAGCTTTATCGGCCCGGCTACATTGATCCATTATGAAACCAACCTGAGATATTTCTGTCCGTTACGTTTATTTCGAAATTGGTAACCGTGCGTTTTCTCTCTCAAAATGGAGTCAAATGTGCCGGAGACACATTATCAGCCCCGCGTTGCAACAAAGGCATAACTAACGTTACTCACAAAAAAGCTGAAGTCATGAATGCCTGTTGCCACTATGGACTTAAAAAGTTACGTACTGTGAGTTGTTCCCTTCATCCATGGCTACAACATGTTTCTTCTTCAGGTGCTCCTGAAGCAATGTTGTACTTCCGTGCCATTTTGCAGGAAACGGTCTTCTTTGAAGTCTTTAAAGTAAAGTGTTCCCACACTTTTGACGACTTAGGTCGTACACTTTTCTCCATTGAAGCAATAACCTCAAGATGTTTCTCCGCTAAACTATCAGTAGTGTTTTCCTGCGCCATTTTTCGAATTTTTCCAGCAAAGGAGACGCCGTCGTCACTTGAGCTGCACATGACACATCATTGGCTAGCTTACGCCACCTCATGAGACTTAGCCTCACCGCCGCCCTGGCACTGTTTTGTACAGTTTTTCTACTTATTTTGATTATTGTTTCTCAGCTGTTTGTAAATGTTGCAGTTTATAAGTAAAGGTTTATGAAACAAAAAAAAAACAACAAAAAAATAACCAAAAAAATAAAATAAAAAGACTCCACGCATGCGCATAGCATAGTTCCAACGAATCGATGACTAAATTAATCGCCAACTATTTTGGTAATCGATTTAATCGATTAGTTGTTGCAGCCCTAATATATATATATATATATATATATATATATATATATATATATATATATATATATATATATATATATATATATATATATATATATATATATATATATATATATATATATATATATATATATATATATATATATATATATATATATATATATATAAATAAAATAAAATAAATACTTCAATTTCAGTGTTCATTTATTTACACATATACACACACATAACACTCCTCTACTCATTGTTGTATTTGAAAGTGCAATGCTTTGCAGCCAGTAGCACAGCCTTTGAAGGAGCATAGGTATGGGCAGCATTTGTGAAATTTAATTTGCAGGAGAGGAATGAGTTTAGGGTTGAATTGTCCATCCTCGTTCTATTCTCTGTCACTCGTCGTCGCCATGACTGTCTCTTCTTCGTTCTTCTGCTTCGTTTCCTTCTTGTTGTGTGTGCAGTTGTGCACTCTCCAAAAGCCGTAGATGTTATAACGTGACTGGGCCGGCATGCTGTTTATATGAAGGAAAAGCGGACGTGACGACAGGCTGTCCTCACTCAGGTCCGCACGGAAATCGGGAGAAATTCGGGAGAATGGTTGTCGCGGGAGATTTTCGGGAGAGGCACTGAAATTCGTGAGTGTCCCGGAAAATTCGGGAGGGTTGGCAAGTATGGACTATTCATATATGAGGATTTGCCTCATGATATTATCAGACAATTGCATTTGATATTATACTACGTACACTGAAAAAATAAATGTGTAGATCTTACGGTAAATAATTGTACAGTAAATATTACGGTTGTTTTTACAGCATATTACTGTAAATTGAAAAAAAAAATGGTACCACTGTTTTTTACTGTAAAATTCTGGCGACTAAACTTGCAAAAATCTGTAAAATCTACTGTTGTTTTTACGGTGTATGACTGTAAATGGAAAAATGGTAACATGTTTTTTTTACTGTAAAGTTTGGGAAACTGAGCTGCCAGTTTTTTACGGTCATTTTTGCAGTGTACGATATCATGGATAACTTGCTTTGAAATCATAGGTCAAGAAGATATTTAAGTATTTATTCTTATTTTAACAAATTTTTTTTAGTATATATGGTAAAAATATTTGTTGCAATATTAGATAATGTTAAGTTGAAAAGGAATACGGTTTCATGCAGTACATGCATTTTAGCCCCGTCAAAATAGAAAGAACATATACAATTTAGTAAAACAAAAAGATAAATTACTTTATTGACGTATATTATTTCCAGGCTTTCACAGGCCTGATAAAATGACGTGGCAGGGCGGATCCAGCAACCGGGCCTTAAATTTGACGGATATGACATGTGTTTATGCGACGGGACCACATGAATGAATGAATTAATTCAATATATGACGATTAGAGTGCAATTGACAGTCAACCGTCACACTCTTGGTTTTTAATGCATATGAAAAAGAGCTAAACAAGTGTATCTATCAATTACAATCTATTTTATATAGCCCTTAATCACAAGTGCTTCAAAAGGCTTCACAAACCACAACAACATACCCTGATCTGAACCCACATACGGGCAGGGAAAAACTTCAAAAGCCCGGGAAAAATGTACTTCATGTTTCCTGTTAGGTGGCAGACATGAACATATTCATGTATTGTATGTCTTACCCAATAACAGACATGGAAATGTACATATATTTCTTACCCATGAGGCCTGGTTATCAGTGGAGCTGTCCTTCACAATGCAGCCGCTGAAGCGTCCACCCTGCTCTCTCATGCGCACCATACCAAGACTTGCCAAAGAAAAGTGTCCTGAAGTATGTAGCAGACCAACAGTGTCACAAAAAGGTCGAAAAAAGGTAGATTTAAGGTGGTCAAAAAGTTTTTTGTTTTTTTTGTTTGAAGGTCTTTAGAAGAGATCTGCAAGCGTTCCTCGCTTGTGGACAAGTCCTCTGTGATTGAATAATTTTTTGGAGCTTATTGCTGGCTCAACTTGCAGAAAATATTGTAGACTAAATTTACCTCAAAATGCATTCTGGAAATGGAGTACAAGATGGACACTTGAGAAGGCTCCTCTGCATCTTCAGGTGTCCCTTTGCAGCATTGCAAATAAAGCACAAGCATGTGACAGACCTATAAAAGTGTATACTGCATTAATAGTAACAAACATGGAGCTTATGATGAGTGTTTTTGCCATCAATACTATACAATAAAATAGGCAGGGATCCATATACAGTATTCCCATACTCGTTGGGTTACCGGTGTGAATATCTTTCCTCCATCCCAGGCACTGATGTCATGACCTGGGCAACTTTGATGACCCGGGTCATCATGCATGGTGGCTGCCCACTGCTCCTGGAAGGGATGGGCTAAATGCGGAGACAAATTCAACTTTACATTGGATCTCTTCTCTGGTTTAGAAGGTATTCAAATTTTTTTTCTGTAAAATTTAAAAGAACAAATACATTTAGCAAGGAAAAAATGCTTTATCGAAAAATATTATTTCCAGGTTTTCACAGGCCACACACATTACATGATTGGCTGGCTAAATTTGGCCTTTGGGCCTTGAGTTTGACCCCAGTATTGTACAGTTTACCATATCATATTTAGTAATGCTGAATTAACTGCAAAATTCTTGAAAATAATTAGACTTCTGGACATGTAACTTTTTTTCAAATGCCAATGTTGAAAGGTTTAAAGTAATAGTATAACCTAAAAATGTTGCCGAGCAACAAGCGACTAATAAAAATGACTGTTGAGCTAAACTAGCATGGTATTGTATTGTTTCATTTGACTTATAAAGTTGTTAGGAGTGGCGTTTTATAGTGTGAACGGGACACAGTTCGAAGAGGAAAAATAAGTTACAAAAAGCAAAAGACAAAAAAACAAATGGAACAATACTGTAGTTTTCTTTGTCGTATGTCCAGTTAGTAGCTAAGTACAGTGATGTGCAATACCACTGATTTTCTTTCCGATCCGAAACCGAGTAAAATTCAGGCTTATACCTGCGATACCAATCCGATACTTTGTGGAAATATGTTGAATTATCTTATTTCCCATCATCTGTGTATGTAGCGTCTCCAAATAGCCAAGAAGAAAAGGATACGTACATTTGCTGTTTTACAATACTGAGTGACTCATTAATTGCCAGTAATTTTTCTAAAATAACCGAATGACAGACTAAATTACTAAGCGCAGCACAGCGTGACGCTGCGCTTGCTCATTACGTAAGCGGAAGAAAAAGTAGTTCCACCAATCGCGTTTCATTTTGACAAGATCTCAGTGATTTAGTTAATTTACACTGTGTGTCAAGACTTGGTTCTTGGGTTTTGTTTCTCCGGAAAGCAACGGAAAATTGGCACGGGCAAGACGTGAATTAAGAAACATGATTTAATATTAACACTCAAAAAAAGAATAAACAAAAGGCGCGCACAATGGCGGAAGTACAAAAACTTGGCTATGAAAATAAAACTTGCACAAAGGCAGAAACTATGAACAATGAAACAAAAACACTAACTGTGGCATTAATAAACAAAACTTACTTGACAAGGAACTGTGAACATGACATGAAGTAGAGCAGGGGTGGGCAATTAATTTTCACCGGGGGCCGCATAAGCAACCCGAGCACTGCTGGAGGGCCACACGACAATATTTCAATTAAATTTTGCTCAATATTATTTTTGATATACCGTAAGATAAATAATAATGATGATAATAATAATAATAATTAATAATAATAATTTAATTTAACCTAACTTAACTTTATACAAAAGCAGATTGCTTTTGATAGTCACTTTATCCTGCATTATCCAACATTTTTCCCCATCAGATTTGGACAACCATCTGTTGTTAAAAATAGTTTTTAATCATATTTAATTTATATTGTTTTTTATATTGGTTTTATATGTAATTGTTTTTTCTTTTTATTCAGTCATTGGTGGAGCTAAGGATAATATTTGAATATTGTTTTTAATATTGTTGTGCAGCACTTTGGAAACATTTTGTTGTTTAAATGTGCTATATAAATAAAGTGGATTGGATTGTCACACCTGCCAGCTTGTCCCATTTCAGTCCTAACATGTCCAAACACGCATTTACCTATGTGAACAAGTCATTACCTGTGGTTGTCTCTTTAATTGACTGCCAGCTACTCCGTGATTTGAAAGTCTGCAGTTATCCCACGTAAGAAGAAGAGCAGCTGGAGGTGTCACGTACATCACAGATCTCATCCAAAGTTAGCGAAAAACAGTCCATGTCTCCGCGGGCATACAGCGCAACAAAGTCCAATAAGCACTCCTTAATAAACTCTCCGTCAGAAAACGCCTTACTTTTTCTGGCGCTTTTGTGAGAAATGACGAAACTTGTCCTGACGGCTGCATCTCTGGGGGTGTGAAATATGGCAAAAAGTCCTTGTTGGCTTTGCAGTTTTATCATCAACGCATCGGCCTCCCTTGCGCGCGCTTCATCAGACAGATTCCGGTATTTTCCCTCGTGTTTCTTCGTGTAGTGGCGATTAAAATGATACTCTTTAAACACAGCAAGCTGTGTACCACAAATTAAGCGCATGGCTTTACCATTAATTTATGTAAAGAAATACTTGCCAGTCCAAAACACGCCATTCGTCATCAACTTTTCTTTTTTTAGCATCTCATCACTTGTCTCTATGCACCTTCACTCACAGGTTCCCCCCGGACATATGGCATAAATAACGCATTTCAAAATAAAAGCAGCACAGTTGTATTGCGCGCACGACATAGATGTTTTTTAAACTTTATTTTGTAATTTGTTATTGCGCCGTTCAATTCACTCACAATCGCACACGTCCACACGGAAGTAATACAAATAACGCTTTTCAAAACAAAAGCAGCACCGTTGTATTGCACACTCGACATAGATACTTTTTTAAATGTATTTTGTAATTTATGATTGGCCTCACGCGGGCCGGACAGGGATGCGCAAAGGGCCGGATGCGGCCCGCGGGCCGTACAATACCCAGGTCTGAAGTAGAGGGATGAAAAAGTGTGAGGTCGCCAGGACGAACAACAGAAACAGACAGATTTAAATAGTGACATGATCAGTGAAAACAGGTGCGTGACTCAAAACGTGACACAGGTGCGTGACAGGACAGGTGAAAACTAATGAGTTGCTATAGAAACGAACAAACAAGGAAGTGCAACCAGGAACTAAAAAGAGTCCAAAAAACAAACACATGGCCAAAACAAAAACATGAACAGACATGACAGAACCCCCCCCCCTTACGGACAGATCCCAGATGTCCAAAAAACAAAAAGCAGGATCAAGAGTCATGGGAGGGCGGGAGGGGGACATGGCGGTGGGTCGCCAGGCCAAGTGGCCCCGAATCCACCGAGGCATAGTCATGTGGCGGCGGCGTTCCACTCGCCGCCGCCACAGGCGAGGTGGGCGACCCGGGAAGGGCCACATGCGTGGCCGATGATGAGGTGGGCGCACTTGGCGTGGCGGACGACCAGGTAGTGGCCACAACCGTGGCAGACGAGGAGGCAGGCGCGTCGTCGTCATTGCAGGCGTGGAAGCCGCAGATGACGCAGGTGCGGGTGCAGGAGATGAAGCAGGCAGCGAAGCAGGTAGCGAAGCTTGGCGTGGCGCGTCGGGCGGAGAAGCTTGGCGTGGCCATGGTTGGTCTTGGCATGGTTGGTCTTGGCATGGTTGGTCTTGGTGTTGGCATGGTTGGTCTTGGTCTTGGTGTTGGCATGGTTGGTCTTGGACTTGGTCTTGGTGTTGGCATGGTTGGTCTTGGACTTGGCATGGTTGGTCTTGGACTTGGCATGGTTGGTCTTGGACTTGGTCTTGGCATGGTTGCTCTTGGACTTGGTCTTGGCGTGGGGGGTCTTGGTCTTGGCGTGGGGGGTCTTGGTCTTGGCTTGAGGGGTCTTGGTCTTGGTTTGAGGGGTCTTGGTCTTGGCTTGAGGGGTCTTGGTCTTGGTCTTGGCGTGGAGCTGCGACTGGCGGCACTTGGCGTCGTGGAGCTGCGACCGGCGGCACTTGGCGTCGTGGAGCTGCGACTGGAGGCACTTGGCGTCGTGGAGCTGCGACTGGCGGCACTTGGCGTCGTGGAGCTGCGACTGGCGGCACTTGGCGTCGTGAAGCTGCGACTGGCGGCGCTTGGCGTGGAGCTGGGCGTGGTGGAGCTTGGCATGGTGGAGCTTGGCATGGTGGAAAGAATGGTGGTGGTGGTCGTGCTTGAGGCTGTGGCTTGGCAGGACGAAAGACCGGTGGTGGTGGCCGGACCGGAGGTTGCGGCTTAGCCGGCCGAAAGACCGGTGGTGGTGGCCGAACCGGAGGTTGCGGCTTAGCAGGCCAACGGACTGGTGGTGGCGGTCGTCCTAGAGGCTGTGGCATGGCATGACGATGCTGAGCCACCCCACCTGAACCGTCCCCAGCCCTAGACCCCCCTCAAGGAGCGGATCCCAGACGCGCTCCCTGCGGTCTGGAACCGTCTTTTGGGGTGGGTGGAGAGAGGTCAGGAGGGGGGCAGAATCTTCCTCTTTAAATTGTCCCAAACGTATTCCCTTATCCCCCACCTGGGGTTGTGTGGGCGGATAAAAAGAAAAATGTTGTGACGGGGGCGGGGTTTGAGTCTTGGGGGGCGGGGCATGAAATCTGGGTGACTGTGATTGACTAGACTTGATGTTCAAGATCATGTTTTGGTAGTGTTTTATCTTGTTCTTTGAGTCTTTTGTTGGAGGCGGGTGATCAAAAGTAAAAGAGTTGAAAAAAAAATCCTGGTCTGAAACGTCAGTTTGGAGCTGCGGAGCTGGCAGCAACCTGCTTCCGCCCGGAGTGGGAGGAGCCTGCGGCAGCGCCGCATGCTGTCCGCTCGCCTTCCCTGATGTCCTTGGTCTGGAGCGGCGCTTCCGGGACTGCGGTGACGCAGCGCCGTCCTCGGACCAAATGGAGCTCAATGGCACCAGATTTCCATCTGGCCCCCACATCAGGTCTCTGCGCTTCCCGGAGGAATAACGCAGCGTCTCTTCCTCCATCGCGCGGAGGACCTCCCACGCTGCCTCGTCAAAACTGTCCAACTTTCTTGCGGAGAAACTCTTATGCTGGCGACCTACTGTCAAGACTTGGTTCTTGGGTTTTGTTTCTCCGGAAGGCAACGGAAAACTGGCACGGGCAAGACGTGAATTAAGAAACATGATTTAATATTAACACTCAAAAAAAGAATAAACAAAAGGCGCGCACAATGGCGGAAGTACAAAAACTTGGCTATGAAAATAAAACTTGCACAAAGACAGAAACTATGAACAATGAAACAAAAACACTAACTGTGGCATTAATAAACAAAACTTACTTGACAAGGAACTGTGAACATGACATGAAGTAGAGGGATGAAAAAGTGTGAGGTCGCCAGGACGAACAACAGAAACAGACAGATTTAAATAGTGACATGATCAGTGAAAACAGGTGCGTGACTCAAAACGTGAAACAGGTGCGTGACAGGACAGGTGAAAACTAATGAGTTGCTATGGAAACGAACAAACAAGGAAGTGCAACCAGGAACTAAAAAGAGTCCAAAAAACAAACACATGGCCAAAACAAAAACATGAACAGACATGACACTGTGTTCCTGTGAATAATATACTCCATGGTTCTTTACCATAGGACTGGTTTTGATTGATAGATTGAGACTTGTATTAGTAGATAGCACAGTGCAGTACATATTCCGTACAATTGACCACTAAATGGTAACACCCAAATAAGTTTTTCAACTTGTTTAAGTCGGGGTCCACTTAAATTGATTCATGATACAGATATATACTACCATCATAATACAGTCATCACACAAGATAAACATCAGAGTATATACATTTAATTATTTACATTATTTACAATCCGGGGTGTGGAGGGGGCGGGGGTTAGGTTTGGTTGATATCAACACTTCAGTCATCAACAATTGCATCATCAGAGAAATTGACATTGGAACAGTGTAGGACTGACTTGGTAGGATATGTACAGCAAGTAGTGGACATAGAGATAGAGATTTGAGAGCATAAGAATAAGAATAAGTATCTACATTTGATTATTTAAATTTGATTATTTACAATCCGGGGAGGTAGGATGTGAAAGGAAGTTTGTTAGTTTACGGTTGAAGTTGCCTGGAGGTGTTCTTTTAGTGCGGTTTTGAAGGAGGATAGAGATGCCCTTTCTTTTACACCTGTTGGGAGTGCATTCCCTATTGATGTGGCATAGAAGGAGAATGAGTTAAGACCTTTGTTGGATCGGAATCTGGGTTTAACGTGGTTAGTGGAGCTCCCCCTGGTGTTGTGGTTATGGCGGTCATTCAGGTTATGGAAGTAGTTTGACATGTACTTCGGTATCAGGGAGGTGTAGCGGATTTTATAGACTAGGCTCAGTGCAAGTTGTTTTACTCTGTCCTCCACCCTGAGCCAGCCCACTTTGGAGAAGTGGGTAGTAGTGAGGTGGGATCTGGGGTGGAGGTCTAGAAATAACCTGACTAGCTTGTTCTGGGATGTTTGGAGTCTAGATTTGTGCCGTTCACCTCTACCACCTGTTCCCTCCCCTCCAAGTAAGATTGCATCCAGCTCGATGAGGTTTTATCAAATCCGATTGCTCTGAGCTTATCCAACAGTATAGCGTGGTTAACGGTGTCAAAGGCCTTCTGAAGGTCCAGCATGACCATGCCGCCGTATTTGCCCACGTTCACCTCATGTTTGATGTGGTCAGATAGAGAAGGCATGTGTCAGTGGAGTGGTTAGTTCTGAAGCCAGATTGGAATTTGTACATGAGTTTATTAGTGGCAAGGTAACTATCGACCTGTTCATAAACTATTTTTTCCATTACTTTCGAAATGGAACTAAGAATTGAAACAGGTCGGTAGTTGCCAGGTTCCAATTTGCTTCCTTTTTTAAAGAGGGGAGTTACTCTTGCTATCTTGAAATATTTTGGTACTTTGCCTTGTGTAATTGAGAGGTTTATTATGTGCGTGATGATTGGGGCAATGGTGGTGGCAGAGTCCCTGAGGAATCTGGAGGGGATATTGTCAAGGCCTGTGGCCTTGTTTGGGTGGAGCGCGCTCAATTTTTTAAGCACTTCGTCAGCTGAGACCATTTCTAATTTGAAATCGTTGTTGGACACTCCTAGCTTTCTGTAGAAGGCTTTAATGTGTTCTACACCAAAGCGACCAGAGTGGTGGGGCAGCTTGTTGACTATAGAGTTGTGGCTATGCTGGTGAAAAAGGTGTTAAGTCTGCTTACTACCTCCATTTTGTCTGTAATTAGGGAGTCACCCTCCTTGATGTTGATGTTGGTGAGTCTGGTTTTAAGTTTCTGGCTGCAGCCAGGAAGCTGATTGTTGAGGATTTTCCAGAGCTCACGTGGCTTATTTGTGTTTTCTTCTATTTTGTCGTTAATGTAATTTTTTTTTAGGGATTTAGTCAGGTTGGTTGTCTTATTTCTTAATTTATTGCATTGCTTTTTAAGTGTTGAAAGGAGTGATTTGAGGTTATTATTGGGTTGTTTATCTACTTTGGTTTTACACTTTTGGTATTCTGAGTATTTTCTGTCTCTGTCTTTTATGGCAGCTAATAGGTCCGGATTCATCCATGGTTCAGAGCGGGCTTTGATCTTGACTATTCTCACGGGAGCCATATCATTTAGTATCGCTAGGAACGCTGTTTTGAAGCGATCCCAAGCATCATCGACCAGGTTGCTCGTGAGCACAGGGGACCAGTCCCACTCACCTAATTTTAGGTTGAAATTATCACTAGAGTATTTTTTAAGGAATCTGGATTGAGCTGTTATGTGGGTTTAGCTATTTTGCGGGTGCAGAAGGTTAGATAGTGGTCGCTAAGACCACAGATCATGACCCCACTATTTTTTATTTTAGGCCGGCCTGATGTGAGAATGAGATCTATGGTTGATTGGGTGGAATCGTACACCCTTGTGGGTAGTGTTATTAGCTGGGAAAAACAATGCAGATTACAAAGCTTGCTGTAGGATCTGAAGACAGGCGCATCTCTGCGTTGAATATCTGTGTTCAGATCTCCAGTTATAATTTTCTCCACGTTGTCTACCCCAGCCAAGCACTTCTCAAGAGCACCATAGAAATCACTCTGATTAGGGGGTCTGTAAACAGTCCCTATCAGTACCCACACAGCAGAAGACTCCTATACGGATCCGCATTCAAGTCGCCCAACCCGCGTTACTGTCACATTCGTTTTGGCTCCGCCTAGAGGATACAGCTCCGCCTCTGAAAATTGTACGGTCAGACAGCTGATCCTGAGCGGACTCGTGTCTGATTCGCATACGCGGACGCGACAAACTAAACCGGCGCGCGCCGCCTAGAGTTATAGACTGCGCCTACGCGCGCTGAGCCGACCAATGTCTGCACCCGCAGACGTGGACGCGCCTACTAGCGTGTACGCGCATGAGCCAAGATCATAATTTCTGGACTTTCTTTGCTGGAAAACGAACGTAAGTATAGATTTATTGATTTATTGCTACATTCGCAGTAAAGATCAGCCTTTGTGTTTCCATCATCATTTATGTATGATTGTAATGACGTTGTTTGATATTAGGACTAGCAGTAAAAATTTATATTCTGTAAAAAAAGGCTGTTTTATTTCCAGCGCCGCCTCCCAGAATGCTTTGCATGGGGACGTGCGTCTGATGTCACGTAGCCAGAAAATTCGAAATGGTTGCACGCGGTAGGTGAGGCCCGAGCGAAGAAAAGTGGAAAAGAGTGTTATTCGTCAAAAAACCCACAGAACGACGGTCATTTTTTCGCCGTGCTATTGTAAAATTGTCTTTTATCTGTGTTTTGTGTTCCAGGGGACCCCGACTCCAGAATGTGAAAGTTTCCCGCGTGAAGCCGGTGAGTAAAAAGTTCAATGCAGTTAACTTAGGCCATCTTTTGTTAGACGCTGTGAATGTGTGTAGGTTACATGCTACGATATTCCACATATTTCCAACTGGTTGAAACGAAAGCGTATTACTTTATTGTCAGTGTTGTTTAGGCCCAGGTCGCTAACGTTACTGCGTTAGTCAACAACGTAACGTTAACGGAGTGGAAACAGCCGTTCTTTGCTATTAATATGAGTGTGTATTATTTCTTTCTTTGTTCTTTAGTGGAGCTCGAGATCCTGTTTACTGTGGACTAGCTGTGTGTGACGCCCTGTTGTTTTTGTTTCCATTAAAAAAAAAAAAGGTATGTCTATTATGTGTTTTTTGGCATAGTTAATTGTAGAAAAAATATAAAATGAGGTGATGTGAGTGGGAAAAATTGCTGCACATATTAAGGATCCTTTTTCTTGATCTATATTTTTGTTATTTGCTGATGTATATATTTTATATACTGTTTTTTATTTAATTAATTTATTAGAGACTATTTTATGCTTTATTTACCTTTTTTATTATTATTATTTTATTTACTATTATTATTTCCACATGTAAGCATAAATAATTGATCATATTAGTACATTGTTTGATTGCTTTGCTTAATCCATTCCATAATTTAATTCCACATAGTGATATACTGAAGGTCTTAAGTGTTGTACGTGCGTACAAATGTTTTAAATTACATTTCTCTCTAAGATTATTTTTCTCCTCTTTTTTTGAGAAGAATTGTTGTATATTCTTGGGTAGCAGGTTATAGTTTGCTTTGTTGATAATTTTAGCTGTTTGCAAATTCACTATGTCGTGGAATTCCAGTATCTTTGATTCAATAAATAAAGGATTTGTGTGTTGTCTATATCCAACATTATATATTATTCTAACTGATCTTTTTTGTAACACCGTTAATGAATGAAGTGTACTTTTGTAATTATTTCCCCATATTTCTACACAATAACTCAGATATGCAACACTAGTGAACAGTAGAGAATATGAAGTGATTTTTTGTCTAGAACATGTTTTGCTTTATTCATTATTGACGTGTTTCTTGCTACTTTATGTTGTATATTTTTTACTTGAGATTTCCAGTTCAATTTATCATCAATCATTATACCTAGAAATTTGGTTTCATTTACTCTTTCAATGTCTATTTCGTCTATTTGTATTTGTGTTTGACTTTGTCTTCTACTGTAACCAAATAGCATTATTTTAGTTTTACTGAGATTCAAAGATAGTCTGTTTGTGTCAAACCATCTTTTTAATTTGTTAATGTCTTCTGTTATTATTTGTATTATCTCCTGTGTGTTCTCTCCTGAACAAAACGCTGTTGTATCATCCGCAAATAATACTAACTTTAAATCTTTTGTAACTTTACAAATGTCATTTATCTAGACATTGAATAATTTAGGTCCTATATTGATCCCTGAAGTACACCACAGGATATATTTAGCGTTGTAGACGTGTGTTCGCCTAGCTTCACGTATTTTTTCCTGTTCGTTAGATAACTTCTTATCCAGTTTAAGACTAACCCTCTGATGCCATATCGTTCTAGTTTTTTGATTAAAGTATTGTGATTAATTGTGTCAAATGCTTTAGTTGGATCCATAAAAACTGCTGCCGCACATTTTTTACTATCTATTGCGTTGGTAATTTCTTCTGTAATTTCAATTAAAGCCATTGAAGTTGAAACATTAGCTCTGTATCCATATTGGTTCTCTTCGAGTATTCTATTTTTATTTATGAAACTCTCTAATCTTTTATTGAACAGTTTTTCAATGATTTTAGAAAATTGTGGAAGTAAAGAAACAGGTCTATAATTTGTAAATTGATGTTTGTCTCCAGTCTTATAAATTGGTGCAACTTTAGCTATTTTCATTTTGTTTGGAAATTTACCTGTTTGAAATGATAGGTTACTAATATACATCAATGGTCCTGAGATCTCTTCAATAACCTTTTTTATCGTTTCCATATCAATTCCGTTACAATCAGTTGAAGTCTTAGATTTAAACATTTTTCATGATTGTAACTATTTCCTCCTGTGTCACATTACTGAGGAACATGGAGTTGGGATTTGCAATCTGAGGCAGAGAATGAGGAGCTGCCAGAAAAAAGGAACAGGAAGCCAGTGTAAGTGTGTTCCGTCTTGTTTTTGTCATGTTTCTACAGTAATAGGAAGGTTATTTCCGGTAGCATTCAAAAATAGACCAGAGATGCTTGTACTATGTGTATATTTGGCAATTTTGGTATTGCAAAAAAACGAAACCACCACATTAATATTAAAGATATGGTTAACATTCTTAGTGCTAAAGATATCCCCCTCTCCTTGTATCCCTTCTCCCAGCTCCACCGTCTCGCCGAGTGCCAGCAAGAGTCATGAGTACTTGTCAACTCGACTCCTCAACTGGAGATAACTTTCTAGGTAAAGACTGATCTCTGAAATAATATCTCAGCATCCAGTAACCATGGTTAACAGATCACAACCATTTAATACCAATTTATCTCCCTTAGCACCTCACCATGGGGAAGGACGCATTCATATGCCTTCACCAGCACCTGCATTAAACATGCAGAGAGTTACACAAGGTAGGGACTGATCTCTGAAATATTAGTGTATAGATAGGCCCCTTGGGTATTACCAGTCATGGTTAACTGATGGCTCTCTCACAATGCCCACCTCACTAGGAACGGCAGTCCCTCCTCGACTCCCTCCACCCCCCTCACCAGCAGCCCTCAACATGTGGCAGACAGAGGAGCCTGGATCCAGCCTGGCCTACAGGCCAACATGGCGAGGGGGAAGAATGGCCGACAACATTTCCTGCTCTGGTGAGCAATAACTGACAAATACCGGATGGACATTCTGTGCCACAAATTTTGGAAAAAATTTAAATTCACAAGCAATCACATATTTTCTTCAAACTTTGTCAATAACTTTTGTAATTAACTAAGGTCAATAGCTAATGTCAGGATTATGAGTAATGAGGATAAACACTGAAACATGTTAATTTTATACTGCTGTTTGTCAACAGCGCCTGAGGTAATCCAGATCCTTAGCCTGCTGGAAACTATTAAGCCCAACCAAGACCAGCTGATTGCGAAGGTAAACTTCTTAAGCCTTGAATAGGTCAATAATTCATAATGACATTGATTTTGATTCATTATTATTTTTTAAAGAAAGAAACCGCCTACATGGCAGCTTTGTGTGATTAGAGTAAACTGCTACATTTTCTTGTTACATTTCACCTGTTTGCTCTTTAAATACCACTTTTCAATCAATCAATCAATCAATGTTTATTTATATAGCCCTAAATCACAAGTGTCTCAAAGGGCTGTACAAGCCACAACGACATCCTCGGTACAGAGCCCACATACGGGCAAGGAAAAACTCACCCCAGTGGGACGTCGGTGAATGACTATGAGAAACCTTGGAGAGGACCGCATATGTGGGTAACCCCCCCCCTCTAGGGGAGACCGAAAGCAACGGATGTCGAGTGGGTCTGAAAGTCCAGTCCACAGTGGATCCAACACATCAGCGGGAGTCCAGTCCACAGCGGGGCCAACAGGAAACCATCCCGAGCGGAGACGGGTCAGCAGCGCAGAGATGTCCCCAACCGATGCACAGGCTAGGGGTCCACCCGGGGTCCCGGCTCTGGACAGCCAGCACTTCATCCATGGCCACCGGACCTATGCAACTCCCCCTCGCAAGGGACAGGGGAGAAGAGGAGAGAAGAAAAGAAACGGCAGATCAACTGGTCTAAAAAGGGGGGGTCTATTTAAAGGCTAGATTATACAAATGAGTTTTAAGATGGGACTTAAATGCTTCTACTGAGGTAGCATCTCTAACTGTTACCGGGAGGGCATTCCAGAGTACTGGAGCCCGAATAGAAAACGCTCTATAGCCCGCAGACTTTTTTTTGGCTCTGGGAATCACTAATAAGCCGGAGTTCTTTGAACGCAGATTTCTTGTCGGGACATATGGTACAATACAATCGGCGAGATAGGCTGGAGCTAAACCGTGTAGTATTTTATACGTAAGTAGTAAAACCTTAAAGTCGCATCTTAGGTGCACAGGAAGCCAGTGCAAGTGAGCCAGTATAGGCGTAATATGATCAAACTTTCTTGTTTTTGTCAAAAGCCTTGCAGCCGCATTTTGTACCAACTGTAATCTTTTAATGCTAGACATAGGGAGGCCCGAAAATAATATGTTACAGTAATCGAGACGAGACGTAACGAACGCATGAATAATGATCTCAGCGTCGCTAGTGGACAAGATGGAACGAATTTTAGCGATATTACGGAGATGAAAGAAGGCCGTTTTAGTAACACTCTTAATGTGTGACTCAAACGAGAGAGTTGGGTCGAAGATAATACCCAGATTCTTTACCGAGTCGCCTTGTGTAATTGTTTGGTTGTCAAATGTTAAGGTGGTATTATTAAATAGATGTTGGTGTCTAGCAGGACCGATAATCAGCATTTTCCGTTTTAAAGTTTTTTATTTATTTCGATTGTATTTTTAAAAAAATGTGCCCTGGGGCCGTTAAAAAATGACACACAGGCCGCAAATGGCCCCCGGGCCGCACTTTGGACACCCCTGGCCTACACGAATACAAACACAGAATGATAGTACAAATATAATAAGAAAACAATGTCAACCTCCCAAAGTTGGGTTATGGATATTTATGTATACCCCCAACCCCAACCCCCCGCCGCCGTCATCCAACAGAGCCAAACAAGTACTCTTATCAAGGAACCAAATAACGATATTGTTTGAACATTTTGGATGTCTTGCACACCTAAACCCTGATCACAAATTCATAGTTTACGCACCTTATTTTAACCACCTCCGGTAACTTTAAGTCATGTTTTTTTTTCAAATGTAATCTCCTTAATACCTATCACATATTTTGTATTGTGTAAGCATACTTGGCTTTGGATGCTACATACCATAAACATAAACGTATCTGTCTTGTAATCTTGTTTGATTACAGGTGCTGTGAGTAAAAATGTGTTGACGGTCAGCCACGGACGCTGAGGTCACCAAACACGCCATCAGGTGGTTCAACTTGGCGGGGGAGCAACGAGGAGACGAGACGTCCCGCTTCCACCTCCTCAGGAGGAATAGAGATGTATATGTATAAATAAACAACCTTTTATTGGACTTCTTGTCATTCACCAGTTATTCATTTTCTGATATGTTAGCTGTGCATGGAGCAGCGTTTCCTTGAAGTTGTAGCCTAATAGATTAAATACGTATATTTACTTTTTATATATATATTTACTTTATAGAGTGAATTGACCATTTTCTGTTTCTGCCTATTGACAATATTGTTAGTTTAAAAATACAAGGCAATGCATATGTAAGCATGCCGGCTTAGCGTTTTGAAATTTGATTTCCGCCCACACAGATTCAAGGGCATTGTGGTTGAGATCAGTGCGAGTTATGTATTTTATATCCTGGTGAATATACATACAAACGCCCCCTCCATGTTTATTCCTGTCCTTTCTGATAACCGAGAAGTTTTTCTATCTCTATCTCCGAGTCAGAAACACTTTGATCTAATTTGGTTTCAGAGAAACACAGAATTTTTACCTTTTTGTTGAGGAACATGTCTCTGATTTGGTCGAGTTTGGTTCCAGAGAGGCTGTTCACATTAAGGTGGATGATGTGTAGTCCACTGGAACCAAAGAGAGCATCAGAGTCTGCTGTGTAGCACCCCCTAGAGGGCCGCCAATAGACATGGTTTTCAGCTTTGGTCTGTATGGGCCGCAGCTGTACTCAGTTGTAATACACTTTTTCACCACTTTTGACAGTAATGACAATATCACACAAACGGGAGAAATCTGGAGTATAAAAAATATTGTTATGTTCAAATAACAGACACAACAGCCTCGCTCAACTTCACAACAGCACTCTCCTTTATTTCAGTAACTTCCTCAAAAGGCCCAGCCCAACTACGGTGGCTTCAAGGTATCAAAAAGCACAACGTAAATAGCCTGAGTAAGACAGTAGAACACATTACCAATAGGCATTCAAGTATAAGAACAGTATTTAAGATTAACTTGAATGAACACAACATTTCCCCTCCTCTCTTAAAACTTCAAGTATGGAAGGTGGCCACAAAGTCCTGAAAACGCTCAGGGCGTGCACGGGCCCTAACAGGCCGAGGCTCAGGAGCAAGGGGGACCGGCAGTGGGGCCGGTGCTGGAGCAGGGCACTGCGCGACCGGCACAGCCTGGGCGAGGGGTGCTGCCACTGGATCGGGCACCGGAGGGCGTGGCCCCAATGCGGGAATGTTCGGTGCCACCCCTGTGACGTGAGGCTGGTGAGGAGGGGCAGGTACCTTGCGCAGGCAGCTAGCGTGCCAACGGGATCCATCGGTTAACTGAAATGAAGCTGGGCCCAGCTGGCGGCTGACCTGGTATGGAGCAGACCAGAATGTTGACAGTTTGTTGGCGCGGTGGGGCCGGCGCGCTCTGACCCAGTCCGACACTCTGACAGCTGGCCATTTAGCCCTGTGCTTCTGATCGAACCTTTGCTTCATGGAAGTTTGTTGTCCCTTGACGCGAGACTTGACTGCTGCTGAGCATGGTCGCGGGCTCGCGGCCATCGGTGGGCGGAGTCTCGACAGGGGAAGCACAAACTCTCGACCCACCATGAGGCTGGCAGGAGAGACCCCTGTTGTAGAGTGGACAGTCGCCCTGTAGTGGAGGAGGGTCTGATTCAGTGCAGCCTCCAGCGAGTATCCCTCGGACATGTGAGCACGCAGTCCATTCTTCAGTGATTGGTTGTACCTTTCCACCCCCCCGTTTGCCTGGGGGTGGTAGACGGAGGTTCTGATGTGAGTAACACCCTTGCTGGCAAGGTAGGCGGTGAACTCCGAGGACAGGAACTGAGGACCGTTGTCCGTGGTGATGGCTCGGGGTAAACCCCAACGGGAAAACAGGCGGTCCAGGAAGGCGACGACGGCAGCAGAGGTGACCGTTCCCATGGGAGCCACCTCAGGCCACTTGGAATGCAGGTCGTAGACCACCACAAGAAACCTCTGGTGGTGTGGCACATTATGCAGCTCACCACAGATATCAAGCTGGAGATGGTCCCACGGTTTAGTTGGCCAGTCCAGGGGCTGGAGTGGAGGCGAAGCGGGTGGCCCAGTCTTCCCACTGGTGAGGCACGCTGCACAGGAGCGGATGAGTCCCTCCAGGTCTCGATCGATGGCGGGCCACCACACTGTGTCACGGCACCTTTGCTTGGCTTTGACTATGCCAAGGTGACCCTGGTGTGCCATCTGTAAGACACACCCTCTGAGGGCTACTGGGATAACAGCGCAGTGTCCCCGGGCGATGCAGGCCTCACCCCAGCATGACAGTTCGTTCTTCACACGGGAATACGGCTCTAGCTCAGGTGGGACACGGGAAGGCCAACCGTGTCTGATGTAGTCACGCAGCATGGTGAAGACAGGCTCGGCTGCTGAGGCCGTCTCCAAATCACGAAGGGAGACAGTGTCCTTCAATGGTGAGTGGACCAGGTGGACCACGTCTTCTTCGTCCTCCGGGGAGACAGCGGGGCCCTGGGTGGTGGCAGGACGGGACAGGTAGTCTGCCACCACGTTATTCCTGCCAGGGGTGAATTGTAGCTGAAAGTCATACTGCTGCAGACGGTCTGACCATCTGTGAAGACGGAGGGGCCTGTGCCCCACACCAGAGGTAGACATCAGGGTCGTCAGGGCCTGGTGGTCCGTCCGTAAAGTAAAGGACCTTCCGTATAAGTAGAGATGCCAACGCTCACATGCCCATATACAGGCGAGTGCCTCCCGTTCGCCCACTGAATATTTCTGCTCAGTGGGGCTGAGCGCCCGAGAGGCAAACGCTACCGGTCTCTCTACGCCATCATGGATCTGTGACAGAACGGCACCTAGAGCCACTGCGGAAGCATCACAGGTCACAAATGTGGGGCTGTCCAGTTGGAAGTGCGCCAGGATCGGAGACGTGGTGAGGAGCCGCTTCAACTCGTCGAAACCAACCTGGCACTTGGGAGTCCAAGACCATGGTGTCTCCTGCCTGAGCAGCATCCTGAGCGGGGCCGTAATGGAGGAGTACTGAGGCAGGAACCGCATGTAGTAGGCTGTCATCCCCAAAAATGATGCCACCTGGGAGGCCGTCGCAGGAGTGGGGACGTCGATGATGGCATCCACGTTCGACTGGAGAGGCGAGATGCCGTCGGCGGAGACACGGAACCCAACAAAGTCTATGGCGGGTGCAGCGAAAACACACTTCTCTGTGTTCAGCGTGGCATGGTGGCGCTTGAGTGCGGTGAAAACCTGTTCCAGGCGGGCATCGTGTGTGGCAGCATCTGGCCCATGCACCACAATATCATCCAGATACGCCACAGTCCCAGTGCAGCTAGCGAGGATTGTGGACATGATTTTCTGGAAACAACTCGGCGCTGAATTGAGCCCAAAAGGCATCCTCGTGTAGCGGTACAGGCCAGTGTGGGTGATAAACGCTGTCAAGTCCCTACTCTCCTTATGTAAAGGGACTTGTAAATAGCCCTGGCGCAAGTCCAATTTACTGAAAACTCGGGAGCCGTGGAAGTGTGTAGTGAGTTCCTCCGTCGTAGGAAGAGGATATTTGTCAGGCACCACTGCCTTGTTCACTTGGCGGAGGTCGACGCAGACTCTCAGTCCGCCCGACTTCTTCTTGGCGATGACAATGTTGGACACCCATGGGGAAGCGTCGATGGGCTCTATGATTCCACCAGCCTGGAGGCGTTGAAGCTCCTGCGTAACGCCGTCCCGCAAAGCCAGGGGAACACGGCGAAGGGGCTGGACCACGGGAGGCACGCTGTGGTCCAGGAGTGGCTTGTGTGTAAATGAGCTGAGGCAGCCCAGGCCGTTAAACAGCTCCGGCTGGTCGTGTTGCCTCGGAGACGCTACGTGTAGAATCCGCATACCGCTGTTGTCCTGCAGGGTAAAACCCAGGCTAGTGAAGAGGTCGAGGCCCATGATGTTCTCGCCGCGGCGCGTGATGTGGAACGGGAAACGGTCCACAGCTGTAGAGGTGTAGCGAACCGGGAGGTAGAGAAGGCCGACGACATCGATTTTGCTGCGGCCGTAGCCACAGAGGGCAGTGGACGGGGGCTGTAGCTGTCTGTTCGGGAAGAGCAGGTTGCAGGTGTCGACATTCAGTAGTGACACTTTGGCCCCAGTGTCGAGGAGGAGAGGGACACAGCAGTCATCCAGGTAAACAGGGCACCTCGAGAAAGTCGCTGAGTGGGGGCCTACAGTGCGCACAGGCACCGCCGGGTCATGTGACTGTGCATCAGGGTAATCGGCCGGAGCGGACCGGCACCACCTGGCAAAGTGGTTAGGCTTCTGACAACGGCGACAAGTTTGGCCCCTAGCAGGGCAGTCCTGGGCCCTTGTTGCATGGCGGTTGGAGCCACAATTCCCACACCGTCTCTGTTGACGTGTTGGCTGGGGACGCGCTACCTGTATAGCAGCATCAGGGTCTGAGGTTGATAGCTGTTGCACTGACTGTTCAATAACAGGGGTAGGCCTATGAGGCTTATTTTCCGCAATTTTGGCCGCACATTCAGTAGCCGATTCCACTTGTATTGCGATTATTAGTGCGTCATCAAGTGTCAAAGTTGCATCCTTGAGTAACAACTCCTCCTGCACTCTGGGATTAGACGTTTTCTCAATGAGCTGGTCTCGAATGAGTTCATCAGTGAGGTTGCCGAAATTACAGTTCTGTGATAGGGCTCTTAAATCTGCTACATACTGCCTGGCAGACTCACCCGGGCGCTGACATCTTCGTCTGAACTCCAACCGGCGGAGTAGGATATTCTGTGATTTTACAAAATGTCCGCTCAAAGCTGTTATGACTGCATCATAAGTGTCCAGCGTACCGCTGAGAGAATTGAAAATTCTGTTCCCCTCCGCTCCAAGCAGGTGTAGGAGAATGGCGCGCTTCCTCGCGCTAGTGGCATTGTCCAAACCTGTGGCCAAAAGATACGTCTCAAAAGACGATTTCCACTGATTCCAGGGAATGACAGGATCGCCCGGGAGGGGTAGAAACGGGTCCGGAGGTGGCAGGGAGAATATAGGTGTGTCAGCCATCCTCGTTCGCCAAATGTTATGTTCAAATAACAGACACAACAGCCTCGCTCAACTTCACAACAGCACTCTCCTTTATTTCAGTAACTTCCTCAAAAGGCCCAGCCCAACTACGGTGGCTTCAAGGTATCAAAAAGCACAACGTAAATAGCCTGAGTAAGACAGTAGAACACATTACCAATAGGCATTCAAGTATAAGAACAGTATTTAAGATTAACTTGAATGAACACAACAAATATGACTAAACCGGTGGAGCTGTATTTTCATTTGCACTTGACAGTTTGGCTTAGAAACATCCATCCATCCATTTTCTACCGCTTGTCCCTTTTGGGGTCGCGGGGGTCTATCTCAGCTGCATTTGGGCGGAAGGCGGGGTAGACCCTGGACAAGTCGCCACCTCATCGCAGGGCCAACACAGATAGACAGACAACATTCACACTCACATTCACACACTAGGGCCAATTTAGTGTTGCCAATCAACCTATCCCCAGGTGCAATGTTTTTGGAGGTGGGCGGAAGCCGGAGTTCCGCACTCCATCCAGCTGTATAATCACTAGGGCTGCGAATCTTTGGGTGTCCCACGATTCGATTCAATATCGATTCTTGGGGTCATGATTCGATTATAAATCGATTTTTTCAATTCAACACGATTCTCGATTCAAAAATGATATTTTTCAGATTCAAAAGGATTCTCTATTCATTCAATACATAGGATTTCAGCAGGATCTACCCCAGTCTGCTGACATGCAAGCAGAGTAGTAGATTTTTGTAAAAAGCTTTTATAATTGTAAAGGACAATGTTTTATCAACTGATTGCAATAATGTAAAATTGTTTTAACTATTAAATGAACCAAAAATATGACTTAATTTACCTTTGTGAAAATATTGGACACAGTGTGTTGTCAAGCTTATGAGATGGGATGCAGGTGTAAGCCACTCTGACACTATTGTTCTTTTTTTTAAATAAATGTCTAATGATAATGTCAATGAGGGATTTTTTTAAATCACTGCCATGTTGAAATTGTTACTAATATTGATACTGTTGTTGATAATATTAATTTTTGTTTCACTACTTTTGGATTGTTCTGTCGTGTTTGTGTTTCCTCTCAATTGCTCTGTTATTGCTGTTCTGAGTGTTGCTGTGTCGGGTTTGGTTTTGGAATTGGATTGCATTGTTACAGTATAGCTGTGTATTATTTTGTTGAATTAATAAAAAAAAATTAAAAAAAAATAAATAAATCGATTTTTGAAAAATGAGAATCAATACTGAATCGTACAACGTGAGAATCGTGATTTGAATTCGAATCTATTTTTTCCCACACCCCTAATAATCACTCACCATACAGCAAGAGATGATATCTGACCGCTTCTATGTTAGCTACCTCTCTTTGTTTATAATGTGTATTTTCTGCTGGATCTACTCTCTATTTTATGCTGCAGCTGTTACATATACTGTAATATTGTACATGGTAATTGTTATATATTGTATATATTATACACAAATATAATATATCAGTATATATCATATACTGTATATATAATATGTAAATATTCCGTATATGTTATATTTTATATTGCTACTACGGTACATTTTTAGTCTACTTTATACCTGCATTATCCTTTCCATCCTTTATAACTGAGCTACTGTGTGGAACTAGTTCCCTTGTGGATCATTAAAGTTTGTCTAAGTCTAAAAGGTTGTAAATAATTTTTAGGGGAGATATAATTATTGAATGTGATTAAAAAAAATCGCTGTGCTCCATAATGGGACTACAAACAACAAAAACAGCAACACATTAGAAATTAAAACATTTCTGTACATTTATACAATTAGAAACATACATCACATGCTGCCAATTTACAGTACAAAGCATTCTTCAGATGAAAGGGAACAGATCTACATTTCAATAAAGAAAAACATGCTCAAGCAGTAGATAAGTACTGTATAAAATATTCTTAAAATAATTAACATGCAAATCTCTACAAAAAAAAAAAGATATAAAAAACATAATGCCAAAAATCGGCTACCCTCATACCCTCATGATTGTCACTTGATGGAAAAGGTCTGCAGAAAGTAATACTGCAGACCTACATTGTGTTCTCACAAGTAAGAAATCATACATAGTTGGATTGTTTTCCGTTTTCCAATTACATGCCGCTGATAAGCTGCAGCGAAAATGTTAAAAATACTGCTTATATTTTTTAGAATAACAGAGCTTTTTTCAAGTAAAGCAAAAATACAAAAGTTTTCTGTCACTGGAGTACATTACTTTTCACACAAAACTCTTGAAAAAACAGCTAGGCACTTTCCAAACACACACACAAAAAAGGAATACAAATAGTTTCCATTTAGAGCATAAATTTAGTTCATGTAAACAATATGTTTTCAGGTGATTCATGTGTTCATGGTTGTTCCAAGTCATATATGCTTTCCTGTCAGGAAGAACAGAGGTCGGTCCTCCTTGGCGTTTGCGGTCTGGAATTCATCGCTGAGCCTGAACCTCCATTCCTCTTCCAGTTCCAGCCTGCTGACTGTCTGCCGTAAGGAGCTGCGATCTTCACTGATCACACACAGAGTCGCACCTGCAAGCAGAAGGAATGATACTAGGAATGTAACGGTATTGTAGATACCACGGTATTTCGGTATCAAAGTCTTCAAAATATTGCCGTGACGCCAGGCGGTATCAAACAAAAACTTGGTGTGTAGTTTTTGTCTGGCGCTTTAGCGTTGGCCGGGTCTGAAAATAAACTACATCTCCCAGAATCCTCTGCACAGCGTGGGGGCGGCAAGGTGGGGGTGTGGAACGCTGTAAGCAGAAAAAGGAAGTGTGTTCGTAGTCCATCCATCCATTTTCTACAGCAGTTGAGAGAAATTGTTTTTAGGACATTTCCTGAAAAATGTCATCAAAATCTATAATTATTTGAGTTATGTTTAAGGATGGGAATTGATAAGATTTTTTACAGTTCTGATTTTACTTTTGATTCTGCTAAATGATTCGGGTCTTTATCGATTGTCTTATCAATTCTTATATGTAAAAAAAGATAACAAAAAGGTGAGTTTAGTTTAGAGGTAACATGATCTTACAAAGACTACAGTAAGGTCTTAAAAGGCACAAAGTATAGAAAAGAAAAACATTTTTGAGAATAAAAATAAGAAATAAATATTATTCTGTAGAGTCTAACAAACTAGACATAAGTGGAAATTACACAAGAATATAACATTTTAAGAATCTTTTGTCATCTCCCTAAAAAACATACTGGTGAAAGTAAAAAAAAAAAGACTATCATGTAAAGGCTTGTTTAGATGTACAAGCTGAAAGTAATATATGACATAGGTCAATAACATGCAACACAAGATATTTCAAGCCTTCTTTCGATATAAAGTTGATGTTTATTGCTTGCAGCTTATAAAAACCATCAATTGAAAATCTCAAGACAATGTGGGTTTTCAAAAAATTCAAGCCATGATCATCAAAATTATAATAAATAAAGGCTTGACATATCTCACTTTGCCCGTAATGAGTTTATATCACATATTAGATTCACATTTGAAGTTGATTTGCTGACATAAATGAACTTCTACACGATATTCTAATATTTTGAGTATCACCGGTGTAATATAATGACTGAGTGAAAATGTGGTTGGAGGAAAACATGCAACTTTTCTCTGACTTCAATTGAACATTCCTCTAACGAAGGAGAATCTAGTGTGGCAAACGAGTGCAAGCTTTTGACCACAAACTTAGTCGCTGCTCGGTGACATCCGGCCGAGTGGTACTCTTCCCTGCGGCGGTGAAAGCTAGCGGCAGACGTGAACTTGAGCCCTCACTGCCCGCCTCCAAACCAGTCAGAACACGTCTCCTCATGCTCGTCTAATCTGCTCAGTGACCTTGTGGTTAGAGTGTCCGCCCTGAGATTGGTAGGTTGTGAGTTCAAACCTAGTCATACCAAAGACTATAAAAATGGGACCCATAACCTCCCTGCTTGGCACTCAGTATCAAGGGTTAGAATTGGGGGTTAAATCACCAAAATGATTCCCGAGTGCGGCCACCGCTGCTGCTCACTGCTGTCCTCACCTCCCAGGGGGTGGAATAAGGGGATAGGTCAAATGCAGAGAGTAATTTCACCACACCTAGTGTGTGCGTGACTATCAGTGGTACTTTGACGTTAACTTTAATTGAGAAGGCATTTCTTTCAATTAAACAGGTAACAGCACTAACGGTGTAGGCATTGTTTTGTTAGTATAAACCAGGGGTCACCAACCTTTTTGAAAGCAAGAGCTACTTATTGGGTAGTGATTAATGCGAAGGGCTACCAGTTTGATACACACTTCAATAAATTGCCGGAAATAGCCAATTTGCTCAATTTACCTTTAACTCTGTTATTATTAATAATTAATGATATTTACACTTAATTGAACGGTTTAAAAGAGGAGAAAACATGAAAAAAATGACAATTAAATTTTGAAACATAGTTTATCTTCAATTTCGACTCTTTAAAATTCAAAATTCAACGGAAAAAAAGAAGAGAAAAACTAGCTAATTTGAATCTTTCTGAAAAAATTCAAAAAATAATTTATGGAACATCATTAGTAATTTTTCCTGATTAGGATTAATTTTACAATTTGGATGACATGTTTTAAATAGGTTAAAATCCAATCTGCACTTTGTTAGAATATATAACAAATTGGACCAAGCTATATTTCTAACAAAGACAAATCATTATTTATTTTAGATTTTCCAGAACAAAGATTTTAAAAGAAATTCAAAAGACTTTGTAATAAGATTTAAATTTGATTCTACAGATTTTGTAGATTTGCCAGAATTTTTTTTTTGAATTTTAATCATAATAAGTTTGAAGAAATATTTCACAAATATTCTTCGTCGAAAAAACAGAAGCTAAAATGAAGAATTAAATTAAAATGGATTTATTATTCTTTACAATAATTAAAAAAAAAAAATTGAACATTGATTTAAATTGTCAGGAAAGAAGAGGAAGGAATTTAAAAGGTAAAAAGGTATATGTGCTTAAAAATCCTAAAATCATTTTAAGGTTGTATTTTTTCTCTAAAATTGTCTTTCTAAAAGTTATAAGAAGCAAAGTAAAAAAATGTATGAATTTATTTAAACAAGTGAAGACCAAGTCTTTAAAATATTTTATTGGATTTTCAAATTATATTTGAGTTTTGTCTCTCTTAGATTTAAAAATGTCAGGCAAAGCGAGACCAGCTTGCTAGTAAATAAATACAATTTAAAAAATAGAGGCAGCTCACTGGTAAGTGCTGCTATTTGAGCTATTTTTAGAACAGGCCTGCGGGCTACTCATCTGGTCCTTACGGGCTACCTGGTGCCCGCGGGCACCGCGTTGGTGACCCCTGGTATAAAGTATGTTGTATTTGCGCCTAATAGACTGCTACTGCACTGTATGAAATTGGCGCGGTTCAAAAATGCTACATTCATTTATTGTTATTGCATGCTGTGTGTTTAAATGTTTCACCATAATGCTCGTATTTTCTCCTCTTGATGAAATAGCAGCCTTGAAATTTTTACAAGTAGCGCTGTTGCGTTTTCTTCTTGTAAAATGCCGGCAAACTCTCAAGCGCTTTTTCCGCCAGAACACCGGCAAGTTGCTATCTGACGTCACTACACACGTTGCGTAATGATGTCATTGCCGCCCGCAAGAATCGTTAGAGGAATCATTTGAATAAATGGCAAGCGATTCCAAGGAATTGATACACTGGAAACTGGTCCGAAACAAGAACCGGTTGTTCTGGAAAGCAAAGCGCCCCACTTTTGTTTGGAGTGTTTTCAAGGCGACACAAAGCTCACCGCGCACCGCAAAGAGGAAAATCACCCAAAAATACATTGTGGGAAATACCAGTAAACTGAAAAGCTACTTAACAAATCCTCAATCCATCCATCTATTATCTACCGCTTGTCTCTCTCGATGTCACGGTGGAGCCGAAGCCCATTCCAGCTGCACTCAAGCAGATGGCAGAGTACACCCTGGACAAGTCGACACTTCATAAACCCTCAACCAGAAAACATATTTGAAGCCAGCGAAGCTGAACATCGGTTTGTGAGGTATTTACATTATTAAAAGTTATATTGTTAGTTGACTTTTATGAGAAACATAATTTTCCTAACTGATATGTCCACTATGGAGGACACTGCTTCTTATAAAGTAAAATTTGTAAGACACTAAAGTAGGGCTGGAACTAACGACTATTTTGATAGTTGACTAGTCATTGACTATCTTAATGATTAGTCGACGAGTCGGATTATAAAGCGTACACATATTGAATGCTCTAATTTAGCCAATGTGATAAGTTAACAAAGACGACTAATTTGTTCATAAATAATTATTTATATGGTAACTATGCTGCTCATTAGGCTGTTACAAAATATTTATCCATCCATCCATCCATCCATCTTCTTACGCTTATCCGAGGTCGGGTCGCGGGGGCAGCAGCCTAAGCAGTGAAGCCCAGACTTCCCTCTCCCCAGCCACTTCGTCCAGCTCCTCCCGTGGGATACCGAGGCGTTCCCAGGCCAGCCGGGAGATAGTCTTCCCAACGTGTCCTGGTTCCCCGTGGCCTCCTACCGGTCAGACGTGCCCGAAACACCACCCTAGGGAGGCGTTTGGGTGACATCCTGACCAGATGCCCGAACCACCTCATCTGGCTCCTCTCGATGTGGAGGAGCAGCGGCTTTACTTTGAGCTCCTCCCGGATGACAGAGCTTCTCACCCTATCTCTAAGGGAGAGCCCCGCCACCCGGTGGAGGAAACTCATTTCGGCCGCTTGTACCCGTGATCTTGTCCTTTCGGTCATAACCCAAAGCTCATGACCATAGGTGAGGATGGGAACGTAGATCGACCGGTAAATTGAGAGGTTTGCCTTCCGGCTCAGCTCCTTCTTCACCACAACGGATCGATACAGCTTCCGCATTACTGAAGACGCCGCACCGATCCGCCTGTTGATCTCACGATCCACTCTTCCCTCACTCGTGAACAAGACTCCGAGGTACTTGAACTCCTCCACTTGGAGCAAGATCTCCTCCCCAACCCAGAGATGGCAATCCACCCTTTTCCGGGCGAGAACATTTAATGACTATTAAACTTTTGTCCATATAAATAAACGAACAAAAAATATTCTTTATGTAAAAAAAGGACAGTTAAAATCAGAGGTGTGGACTCGAGTCACATGACTTGGACTCGAGTCAGACTCGAGTCATGAATTTGATGACTTTAGACTCGACTTGACAAAATGTAAAGAGACTTGCAACTCGACTTAGACTTTAACATCAATGACTTGTGACTTCACTTGGACTTGAGCCTTTTGACTTGACATGACTTGCTACTTTCCCCAAAACCCAAAGCTTAAAAAGTTATTTGGGAGCGCTCCGTATCTTTCATTTTGTACGTGTCTGTCTGTCTATCAGCGTGTGTGCTGCCTGTCAGCTGGTGTGCTGTCAGTACAACAGCCAATCAAATTAGTTATACGTTGTTTTCATCACACAGCATTCATCCAATCAAATTGCAGGACAACCACCGAACAAGAGTTGTCAAACAATGCGGCAGAGAGAAACAATTATGCCAAAGTTGGTTTCGTTCGGGTATAAAAACTACGACTTGGTCAACAAAAAACGAATTGCGTATGCAAATCACGCAGTTCGAATATTACAGACGGAGACGCAACAACTTCCAACTTCGTTCGACATTTGAAGTTGCCCAAAGAAGGGTAAGTTTTGAATGTAAGATAACGTTTATTGGCTAAGTAACATGACTTTTATTTGCTGTGTAGTTAAATCAGTGAGGCTGTAAACTCACTGCTAACGTTATAACCATAGACATGTTTTAAGGGTACGCAGCATCGAGCGCTACTGCCTACTGGCGCAGACGAGACGCGGGGCCGCCATCTTGGAGTGGTGATCCGCTCCACTCAGTGCAATTCATTTGTCAGGAGCAATGAACTGTCAGCGCATTTAATTTATTTTACCTCACTGAATACCACTGATTTGCACGCGGTTTTTTGTCATACGTGTAGCTATGATAACGGACACATGTTTTGGCAAGTTTTATTATTTATAGTTTGCTTAACAGTAATATAATATTCTTATACGCTATAAGTGACCAGACGTCCGAGATCAAAACTGGGAATATAATCCCAGAGAAGGGGGAAAAAACGGTAAGCTATTTTTAAATTGAAGAAACAATATGATTAGGTTATATATACATGCGTATATCCTACATAAACAATGTATGAATACATTAGATATCTATATATCCTAGGGACCTATAGACTGTATCTCTGTTGTTGCAGCAGCAGAGAGTTTATTCTGTCTTGACACTTTGTATTGATATTTTGTATTACATTCTTCCCTTAAATGATAATGTTTACAGTGATTGTTATGTATGTATTTTTTATGTATGTCGCTTTGGATAAAAGCGTCTGCCAAATACTTAAACATATATAAACACCTGAAAGTCTTTATATCAGCTAAAACCACCAATTTGTTTCACTACATTCAGAATAAAACCAAATGCTGTTTTACCCAACAATGTTAGTATTTGAATATTGTTACTTGAAGACTTATTCCTGGTTACAATTATACTGTTAAGAAAGTATTGTCTTATATTTTGCCTAAAATGAGAATGCATCATAATCAGTGGCGGCTGGTGAATTTTGTTTTAGGTGGGGCTGAAAGTTTGTAAACCAAACCCCTGTAGGGGCGTCATCCTCCCCCAGAAGATTTATTTGTGATTTTCACATACAAATATTGAATATCTTTGCTCCTTCTCAACTCTGTAGTAATATTATTTTCATAAAATACAACCAATAGTATGTTAATGTTTGTTTTTGCAAATGTGTTTATTCTGTAAAGGAATGAGTTAAATGTTTAAAATTGTTTAAACTATTAAAATTACTGTTAATAGTGCTATTATGAATTGCAATGTCAGCACTATTTTTTTTCTTGCAATTTCAAATGCACTTGTTTTAATAAATAAATACAGCGTTTTAAAAGCATACACAATCTGTGTAAAAATATTAGTATGTGGTTAAAAGGACTTGAAAGGACTCGAAACTCAAAATGCAGGACTTGGGACTCGACTTGAGACTTTCCAGTCTTGACTTTGGACTTGACTCGGGACTTGCCTGTCTTGACTCGGGACTTGACTCGAGACTTGAGGGCAAAGACTTGAGACTTACTTGTGACTTGCAAAGCAATGACTTGGTCCCACCTCTGGTTAAAATAGCAGCAATAACAACAAACAATAAAACAACAAAACTAACTTGTTCAAAAAAACCCCCCAAAAAACAAGCATTTTGTGATGTGTTTAAAAAAAATGCACACGGATATATTATTGATTAACTCCTGGCATTTTCAGCATTTTAATAGACACAATGCCTATGATTGTATCATTGATTAATTCTTAACATTTTAGCTATGTAATAGATTGTATGTTTAATCTTATGATACCTGTGCATTGGTGCCTAATGTTTAGTGTGTGCGTGTGTTTGCGCGCACGCGTGTGCAATTGCGTTTGTTATTGTGTCTTTCTTCACTGTATTGCAAATTGGCAATGCTTTAAAAAGTACTTAATGCTTAATGTCTCACAGATATAGTGTCATAAAAACAAGATATTCTTTGCAAAATGAGCAAGTTATTCATCTTTTTAACAAGAATAGGAGGAAATATTCCCACACTTGACATGTTTTCACCTGCGATGTTGATGCGAGTGGTGGCGCTGACTCAGGTCCCCTGGAAAAACACGAGTGATGACGTCACGATTATGTTGACAAACTTATTTGTCGGCGACAAATTTTATTGTCGACAATGTTAAAAAAATCGTTGCACCCCTACACTTATGTGAACATTATTTCATTATTGTTACACTTGATGTTTACATTGTCACGTTAGAGAAACTCAACAATAAGTTGTTTTTTATATTTGCTTGAAACAGTGGATTGTTTCGGACAATTATTTGCACTTAAAAAGTCATGTTTGTCGTAATAAATATGATTTGAACATTTGAGAATTATGTCTGTGTTCAATTAAAGTAAGTGTCCATCCATATTCTTCTGCTTATCTGAGGTCGGGTCATGGGGGCAGCAGCCTAAGCAGAGAAGGCCAGACTTTCCTCTCCCAGCCACTTTGTCTAGCTCCTCCCAGGGGATCCAGAGGTGTTCTTAGGCCGGCTGGGAGACATTGTCTTTCCCGTGGCATGCTACGGGCCGGATGTGCCCTAATCACCTCCCAATGGAGGCGTGCGTTGGGCATCCAGACCAGATGCCTGAACCGCCACATCTGGCTCCTCTCGATGTGGAGGAGCAGTGGCTTTATTCTGAGCTTCTCTCGAATGACAGAACTTCTCAACCTATCGCTACGGGAGAGCCCCGCCACCCGACAGAAAAACTCATTTCGCCCGCTTGTACCCGTGATCTTGTCCTTTTGGTCATAACCCAAAGCTCAGGACCATAGGTTGGGATGGGAATGTAAATCCGCATTCACTTGTGAACAAGACCCAAAGGTACTTGAACTTTCGTTCCCGACCCGAAGATGGAAAGTGTGTGTGTTTATCCTAAACATTCCTGCCACTTTCATTTTGTACACTATAACATTTTAAAGTCTTTACCACAATAATATCGTACTGTGGCCTTAATACCGTGATAATATCGTACCATGAGATTTTGATACCGTTAAATCCCTCGATGATACACAAATTTACCCACACTTTGAGATTCCTTGCTAACATGCCAGAGTAGCACTGTCACAAGTAGTCTACAATACAGATTTTCAAACTGTAGTTAGTACATGTACCATTTGTGGTACAAAGGCTTCATCTAGTGACCAAAGAAGTCTGTAAATATGTACTGTATATGGAGTGTCCTTGATGCTGTCTGTGCATTGTGTGTAGTGTTATGGAGTGTCCTTGATGATGTCTGTGCATTGTGTATAGTGTTACAGTGGCAGTAAATATTAAATATACTTAATAAAACCCCTGCCTTGTTTTTAATGAATACTTAGAACTAATATGCTACTGTATTTGAAATATGCCATATGTAATAATTTCATGTCAAGTCATCATTAAATGACCCTGATATGTCCAAAGGCATTAATAAATCATGTTCTTTTAGAATACCTCTATAACTGATAACGGTAGTTCAGCCGGGTTATGCTCATTTCAAAATTCGATTTACAGCCCCGAAATATTATTGTTTTCATTTCGATGCCCCGCCCTCCACCGTTTGACCAATTAGAAAGTCTGTGAGTGTGTCACATCCAGGTTGCCAGTTACGCACCGCCCTCTTTGTCGAGCTTCTCCCACTGGTAAAGTTACTAAACATGTCAGACCTTAGTACAGGGGTCGGGAACCTTTGTGACTCAGAGAGCCATGAAAGCAAAATGTTTGGAAATGTATTTCTGTGAGAGCCATATAATATATTTTAAGACTGAATTCAACTAAATGTGAGTATAATAAGTCTCTAAATTAATTCTTTTAAATAATGTCGTTATAATACTCACCATTAATGCGACTTCTGGTGCTGCGCGGATTTGCTGATGGCTTTGTAGTCTGGTTGGTACTTGGTGAGGTTAAGCTTCATGCAGCCAGGGAAAAGAACGGCGCTGCATTTATGTCCTTCACTTGCGTTTCCTCCACTTGGTTTGCCATCATGATGGTACGATCATGAACAGTTCTTGCCGACAGAGGCATGTCTTGTATCCGTTTAATTATCTTGTCTTTGTTCGGAAGATCATCAAAAAGTTCATTGGCTACATCCAGCATGAAGGTTTTAGCAGACTCGCCATCTGTGAATGGTTTTTCGTTCCTCACTATTGCTAAAGATCCAGCAAAACTAGCGGAATTATAGTCACCTTGCCGGGTCCATACGCGGAGTTGATGCTGGCTAGCTTGCACCCTGCTCAGTAGCTCTTGGCACGCTTTCTTCCTGCTGTCTCCCGCAGGGTATTTTGATGCAAAGGTAGCATGGCGTGTGTCGAAGTGCCGCTTTACATTCGACCGTTTCATCGATGCAATTTTGTCATTGCAAATTAGACACACTGCAGAACCTGCTCTCTCCACAAAGGCAAATTCTTCGGTCCATTCGTCCTGAAATGTACGATATTCCTCATCTTTTTTTCTTTTTGCCATCTTCTTCGTCGAAGGGTTAGCTTTGAGCTAATGACCGCGCAGACTGATTCAAAAGGGGGCGTTTACCAGTTTACCCAGCAACGCCCAACGTAGGCTATTATCATCCAAATAAAATAATGGACAATTGCTTCTGCAGCCAACTGCAGCCCTGAACAAGACATGAGTAGTGGAAAATCGATGGATGGATTAAAACAAGCGATAATATTTTGTTTTATCTGAAAAGCCGAAACCCGCGAGCCAGATGCAATCTTCAAAAGAGCCACACCTAGCTCGCGAGCCATAGGTTCCCGACCCCTGCCTTAGTAAATCTAAAAGGCGTCGTTACGATTCTCAACTTATTCATTCAGGGATGCCTTTGAAAGATGGAGACGATTGAAGGCGCAGAAGATTTTTTCATCTGACGCCAAACTTGCTAATTTCCTCCTTGATAGGTAAGTCAGGCATTTACGTTTTCTTATTACTTGTAAGAAATGGAAATGGACATTTCGTATGTAAACTATATTGTCCAATACAATCTATGACCTTGTCTAACAAAGCTAGTATGTTTGTGCAATGAATGCTTAGCATGCTAGCCGGGTCAATGACACATCGACATACTATATGTCGATGTGTCATCCAACTGACAGGGAATCCTATATTTTCGACAAATAAAACCTATGTGGATATGGGTAGTCAGTGCCTATTTCGTTCTCAATATGCTGATACGCAGAGGAAATGCGTTCCAACATTAGCACGGCTAATTGCGGTTTCTGGTACTGTATCAGACATATGGGGTGGTATTTGCTTGGCACAATATATTTGCATTACATGTAATTATTTTCTACTTTGTGTATTGACTTGGTAGTAGGCTATATGATTTATGCGTAACGTGGTTTTTGTGTAACGTGGGTTGGCTCATAGAATTGCACTCTGCACTGAAAGATGGTGATGTGCGTACATGGAAGAGAATGCAGTGCGCCAGGTTGGATGCAACATGGAGTTATGCTGAACGAAATGTGGCGGTAATTTTACTGTTGGCCTTGGCTTGCCATCAAAGTAGGCCTATGCGATATACAGTATATTGTATATTATTATATATAATTATTTCAATGGTGGTCGGTGCGGTCACACTAGACATTTTAGCAGGGTAATGCCAACAATCTGTCCCGACTCCCGACGAAAATATTGCTGCGTAACTTTACAAATACATTTGGCTAATCGACACCAGTAAAATGTGACATCATTATTTAGTAAACCATCTTGCAAGGAGCATAAACAAGGGGAAACCTACAGCGTAGGACTCGTTGATTGTCATTTGAAGTTCCTTGGACTAGGATTCGGATTTGGCTGCGTATCTGGCAACCTCAGTCATGAAGAGTGGGAGGGGACTACGAAATTTTGACCGTGATTGCAGTACCATTTCTGGCCACATTACTACATATGGCACCTTTAATGTTGGTCATTATGCTGGTACTTGGAGAGCCAAATGTTTTCTGAGGTGGTACTTGGTGAAAACAGTTTCAGAACCACTGCTCTATAACATGCGCGCTTCACTCTGTCATTATTTTCCTTGCACATGTACCTTTAAGGAATGTAAAGTTCTTGAGAAAGCTGGGGGTCACAAAGGTGTCAGCAAAACAGAGGAGTAGGCCGCTGAAGAGCAGACCCGTGGTGCAGATGTTGACGGAGTGAGGTCTTGAACTTACAAAACACACTGTCACCTGCAGGGCGGAGGCGACAGAAGTATCACATATAAGCTACGGTGCAATACACTGCACCATTACGAGTCTCCGTATGGGAGATAACCATAGGTGTACCTCAGGCCCCAGGTTGATATAGCAGTCCACAGACAGAACGGGGTGCTCGTAGTTCTTGGTGCTGAGAGGAAATAGCTTGTGGCTGGTGTGTTGGAGGTATTTTTCCAGGAGGAGTTGTGCCGGCGTGGCCAAGAAAAGATGCTTGCTGTCGGGTGCGCAGATGTACTGGGAGGGCCCCACTGAAGTGGGAACGTCAGTCATCTGTTGAAAAATGAAAGAATGTTATGCCCAACCAGGAACGAAGCATCAAATTCTGGGCCCCCCCCTTTTTTTTTTTTTTTAACAAAAAGTGATAACAAATTCAAAATAAATTGGACAAAATATTATTAAAAATATTCATATAACCTGTTATTATTCAATTAAATATAATTATAAATATGTCAAGTAAAATAGAGATTAGCTAATACACATAGGATTATCATTAGTGGGTAATATGAATCATAATCATTGTTATTATGAATATATTATTATTAGTGCATTCCCTAATTGTTTGGTCTCCCCGTCTTTAAAACCTAGTGACACATCTGTTTTCAACTTTAACCGAGGGCCCTTGAATGCACCAATGTTATGTGCAATGAGATACAAAAGTAAAACTTGAACATAACTTTCTCCTATGCTGCCACAGATACATTTATTATACTTCGACCTTTCTTCTATCACCTCATCCTTCTTCAAAAATGTGTATATGCTTAAAGGGGAACCTTGATCACGTTACGACGTCTGTGTGAAGTGTTTGAAATTAGGTTTGCTGCTATCCAGGTGATAGCAGCATTTTTGACAGGGGGTTTACATAGTGTTACACATTATCAATTTGGTTCAAGCAACCTGATTATTGAACTTTCACGACTATATACATTTTATATTAAAAGTTATGATGTCGTTTTTTTCATAATTTACATATTTAAATGACAGAAAATAATTTTCAAAACACCAACACCACCTCTAGGAGAGTCTCACCGTATCCCGAAGGTGTGATTGTGTGTTCCCATTAAGTATTTTCAATTGAATTACCTTCGTCTTGATGATGAAAGTTCTGTATCCGCCAATTGCGATCTGCTTCTTCATGACGCTGAAGTTGTTAAAGCGGCAGACGAGCAGCCCGGCACTGTGCAACCGCAGGGTAAAGTCAACGTCATGACAGGTAAAGCGGTTCTGGTCGTACTGGACGTTTTGACTCCGGTCGACGTTGAGAAGGAGGAAGTCATGCAGGTGACCTCTGGAGAAAGGTTCCCTCTGGTTAGGAGCTGGATGCAAAAAGAGTGCACTCTACTTTTAGTCCGAATGGTATTTGGAACTTGAATTTATGATGACGTGACAAAATCATGCAGGTCAGATTGCTAACCTGTAAGCACACGGCTGCTCCACTTCCTCATTCCACACAGACCATAGTGGGACAGGTCTGGACAGGCTTCCATGTGTTGCAACACCTGTTTGAGTGACACAGCATGCTCCACTGGACCTCTAGCAGAAGTAGGAAAAAAACCTTTAGGACCTGATTTACTAAGATCTGAATACCTAGCGCTAAACAGCGTGAGCAATCTGTAAAACAGCGTGTACTATTATTGGGCGTGTTTTGTGCAATCTACTAACACTGTGTGCAATCGAAAAGTGGTGCAGACAGCCTTATTTAAATGAGGATTTTACGTGTACTGTACGGGGCATCACCACAGAGACACTCTCACTTACTGCACATTCATGTTATCATGCTTTCTACCTGTGGTGTTTGCTATGTTTTCAAACAAGCAGGAGACACTTTTTACGTTGTGATGCGTTTTTTAAATTAATGCAACACATATACTTACAATGAGCAAAATACGTATTTTTCAAAATGTTATTATAAATGTGCCTGTTACTACATTACGTATATACTTACAACATGTATACAACACCCTAATGGAGGTGTTTGAATGTTTTTTTAAGGGCTTTATAGGCAGAATAAAGCATCTCCCATAGGCTTCATTGTAAGCTGACATTTGATTCCATTTATTTAATATTTAGAATGCATAAAAAAAAAACATCTGTTGTCTTAGCGCTCATAATGATTGTGATCGATAGGCAAAATTCCCCAAAAAGCGCAGTTGCCCTTTAAGTCATTTAGCAACTATGAGATTATAAAAGGATGTTGCCTATGTTTTTTCTGACAGTCAAAATATGTTAAAAGATATGCGTAGGATGGAGGATTTTTTGTTCGTTGTGTGTCTTTGCAGCAGGAGCACTGTTCTCTCACAGCCGTGTGTGGAAAAATGTCAGTTTGCAAGTCCTTTTCAAACGTAGGAAATAAAACGCAAATAGTGCTATCGAAACAGTGAGGAGTGTTAATAAATCACATTGCCTGTGCTTAATAATAATATTTGCATTTTCTCCTCCCGGTATTGTGAGCGTTTTGATTATCAGCATATATTCTGAATATTAATGAAGACGTAGATGCAAAATGGATTGCACGGCTTATTCTACTCACGCAACAGATGCAATTCAGTTTGCACACGTTTAGTAGATCAGCTTTGCGTGTGCTATCAACTTTGCACATGTTTTAGTACACACAAACCTTTAGTAAATCAGGCCCTCAGTCTCAAGGAAAGCGCTTATAATGTATTTCTCATACATGAAAGTGATGTGTTTGCACATACGTGTGTACATTGAGGTCCACTGCATTCCACATCACGCACGAGTCATCTGCCAGGATAACAAAGGGCCAGACATCTACTGCTGGGGCTCCTCCCTCTAGCCGGCGACTGCGCTCCAGCTCCAGATTGTGGTACGAGAGCTCCTTAATCAGGAAGTGAGCGGCACCTACAAGAGAACCAGTTTTTAAAAAGAAGCACTATGAACAAAGTTTGATTGTAGCAGTAACATGCACACCTATCCCAGCTGCATTGAAGATGGCAGGCATCACCAGCAGGATGTGGTTTGGCCAGTACTTCTTGTAGACTGCCATTTCATACTCTTTGACCACCAAGATATGAAGATGAGAGACTCCATCCATTGCATGGTACAGGTTAAAAAGACCATGCTCATGGCGACCAGTGGTGGGAGTGAAGATTGGACTCTTGATGCTGTCTGGGCTCTGATGCAAAGAAAAAAACAACACATAGTGCAAGTAAAGTTTACATATATTTACAAAAAATGCATGATAATTGGAGGACCACAGTGAATCCTCTAATTGTTAATGTTTCGAATAATAAGGTCTACAACATGTTTTCATTGATATGCATTTTCCTACATGTACAGTACAGGGACTGTCCACTAGAACGTTCTGATGGGATCCTTTTAATATCCCTTGGAGAAGAATTAAACATCGGGTGAAATTTGATTTAAATTATCTTCCACGCCAAACAGGACATACAGTTTCTTAAGTTTGGATTCATATTCTTCTTTCGTTTTTGTGTTGTTGTTTTTTTTATTTTTTGCACGGTAGCGCAGTTGTTAGCACGTAGGCCGCACAGTCAGGAGAGCTGGGTTTGAAACTCCGATTTTACATCTTTGTGTAGAGTTTGCATGTTCTCTCTGTGCAAGCGTGGATTTTCTCTGGATATTCCGGCTTCCTCCCACATTCAAAAAATCTGCATGTTAGGTTAATTAAGACTCTAAATTGTCCAAATGTGTGATTGTGAGTGTTTTTTAAATTTGACCCCTTTGAAGGCTTTTTGATTACAGGTTTGAATTAATAAAGTAACTCTAGTATGCAAATTTATACTAATTGAAAACTGACATAATTTGATCAAAAGGCCTTCGAAGTGTTAAAACAAAAATAAAACAATACATGTTTGGTATTTTTGTGTAGTGCTAAATTTGATTTCAAGATTGGAGCAAAAAAAGTAAAAAAACATAATAAAATAAAAAAAATCCCAAATGTTTGTATGCCCTTTGAAAAATAAAGGACTCCAATGTCCTGTTTGGATTTGGGATGTTGTTGAATAACTGTCAGTATTGTACACCTGTGAAAGAATAGGACAATACAATTTTACAGTACAAATAAAAAACGTACTTGGGAAAATAATGTACAATGGAGAAACACAAGAAGAGTTATGGACAAAATATAGCAAAAATGTACTGAAAGGACAAAAAAGTCAGCCTATGTGTTTATTATTGTGGTTTGCAGTGATATACAATTACACTGCATCATTTGGGATACTGGCATATTGCAATGGCTCATCTGCAGCACCACCTAGTGCATAAAAAAGCATATTGCAAATGAGAAAGGTGGCTCATATTGGGAATGATTACCAATATGAATAAATAGGCATGCTAATATTGATTGTCCATTGACTCACCCTGTCTGTGGAAAGAGGCAGCCGCATGCCCTCCACTTGGCCTCCTGGTTGATTGAAGCTAAAATAGTGCTCTTTGGACTTTGGGATGATAAAGTAGAGCTGGATCTCTTCTCCAAGACGCAGATGGGTAAATGTAAAGACATGGAGCGAGGAATCGTAGATCTTAAAAGCATTTTACAGAAATAAAATCAGTTAGAGAGTAATTCATCCTATTGTATGTTTGTTTGTGACTGACCTGGTATCTTGGGTTGAAGCCTAAGTACAGATGACAATGTTCACAATGGTGATAGGTGTTAAAGGCAGCATATTTGGATAGTTTAATCCTGGTTGTGCGCCTCCTCAAGCACACATCTTCCTGACGCACTGTGTTGCCTTAGAAAGGCAACAAAAAAAGTGAAAATATTACATATGTGATTATTAAGCACCAAATATGTCTTCTTGTGTGTATTTTTGTCTGACTATGCCTACCATCAGAAACTGGTTTGTATCCAGGGCAGTAGACAAAACTGATGTCATCATATTTGGGGTCATGGACTGTGTAGTCAAAGGACAATGTCTTCATAATTTCTGGGTTGGGCCAGAGGACATTGGATGGGCTGTATTGGACCCCATCTTCCCGGGCATCTAAAAGCACAGCTAATGCATAAATACTTCCTTAACATAATCCTCTATTTAATTGTATTCCATTACCCTTACTGAGGTTGATTTCCTCTTCATTGTAGATATCCACCTCCATAAGCCTGATCAGCATCCGAGACAGAATACCCAGGAAGTGAAGGTAAGCGCCTGTCTTACCCACCTTACCGAATTAGCCACAAAAGAAAAGAAGGCATGAACAACATGGGTTTGGTGGTAAATAAGGAAAAATAAAGATACCTGTGGGGGTCCACTGAGGAGCAGCCTGCGAGGGTGGAAGTTGTCGCTTCGACCTTCGGTACGATTACTACTGTCCATGTGGTAAGGACGGGGGACTGTCCACTGGCGGTAGTACAGAGACTGTTCTGTGCACGTCATCATTTTACTCAGCAAAGGCCTGAACACAAGTATAGACGGATAATTTAAAGTTAATTTAACATTCACTCGATAAGGGCCTGTTGAGGGTATACTGAAATAAATGATAACATTCACAAGTAGAGCAGACCTTGTTGAATTTTTTGAATGTAGTTTTTCAGTAAAAATACCAATACCTGCAATTTAGGACACTCATTTACATACTGGTGAGTGAATGATGATACATATTAGGGACAAAGCTTTGCATTTTACTGAGAACAACTAATGTTTCAAGGTGTTTTGTGTCCTCACCTGAAGCTGCTGACCCATGCTACAGACATATGTGGCAGGAAGGAGGTACATCGCGGAAGCCCACTGCCGTCATTGGCTGTGATGATATCATAAAGCGAGCGGGGAAGGAGCACAGATGGTGGGCGACTTACTCCTCGTGCCCAGGAGCAGTTCAGATGGGGAGAGGAGGCTCGGGGTGACAAAGAGCCAGAGGAGGTAGATTTGGAAGGGTGGCGACGAGACTGGGCAGGGGGAAGTGGTGGTTGGAGTTGTGGGTGGGATACTTGGTGAAAGTAAGATTGAAAGTTAATTTGAGATACTGGATGGTTCTGACTTGGAACTTGTTGGGCCTGGGCGTAAGTCTGGGACTGATACTGGCTTAGGTGGTGAAAAGAGGGTTTAGGATATAAAAATGCTTGAGAAGTGGACTGAGCAGGAAGCTGAGTCTGCGCTCGTGAAGGAGACGGGGTGCTGGCCTTTGTGCTCTTTGGGGCTTTTGGTGATATGTTGTTTTGAGTAGAGGGTGTAGCTTTTGCTCCAATATCTGGGCTGGATTGGACTGGTAGGTTGGAGGAAGGAGTGGAGTTTTCTAAAAGGAAAGAATAGAGTAACACATTAATACTGTACACTCATTCATGATTAACATGATCCTCAAACTAAAATTGTGCCTAGTAGTGATTATTTACTGACTACCGTTATCCTGGGCCTCCTCTTCTTCATTGTCAGTGCTGCTGAGTTTTTCTGCATCACTCTCCAGCAAGTCACTTCCTGGCCCCGGGTTGTGCGGGGACCGAGACTCCGCCTTCAGCAGGTAGGCTGCTAGTCCCAACTCTTGTTCGAGGGTGGTACGTTGCAGATAGGAGCAGCTTATCACTCGAAGGTCACAGTACTTCAATGACCTGTGGAAATAATAGTCAGTGACTGCACTTGGTATATTTTAGAATTTCAGAGGAAACAGTTTGGTTTGGTGCCAACCTGGGAAGTGACTCTCCCAGAGGTTCAGCTCCTGACAGGATTAGGATGCAAGGAAGGGCCTCAAGCTCCAGGTAGGTTCGAGGAACCCAATCAGCTTCTTGGATTTTCAGCCATATCTACATTAAACAAACTAGCTGCAGTCTTGAACTTTACACAAAAACTACAATATTATTAGGGCTGTCTTTAAATAATCAGAGATATGACAATTCGGTTCGGCGGAGTCTGATTTCACTATCAACCTCGCCGTCGAATCATATGATATAAATATTCCCTCCCCTCATCCGTAGGAGGGAGGCGAGTTAATACCCCTTAGTGCCCTCGCGTACAGCAGGTGTGTTGTGAGGATACATCGATTGCGTTTATCATGTCTTATTTAAATGTTAGTAAAATATTCTTGTGTGCAGACAAATATTGTTTAGAGAGTAAGAGATAAGTTTTAGTTTTGTCACTTCAGACTTCCTCAGAACTCGCTGCTTGGTGTGACGTCACATCTTGAAAATCAATGTTTTGACTTCCCACACTTATTACATACGGTGTATTTGTTTACACACACAAATATTTTACTAATAGGGTTAGGAGGATGAGCTCGCCGTTCCATTGAGCACCTCTGGCTGGCAGAAATCCCGCCGTTGGGACTGGTCGCCAGTGGACAAAGAGCGGGCGCACACCACCTCGCCCCGGATTGTGACTCTTCTCTTGAGAAAGATAATTATCCTTCCGCTGGTTTACATACTGAAATCTGTTATCACGGTTACTTCCTCTGTTTAGCCAAGGTTGATTGGTGTTGCGCCTAACCGAGGACCTCACACACTGTGGTTTGGCCTTTTTTTTTTAGGTGGAAAAAGTTTGAAATGAGATCTTTGTTTGGTTACTTTACTGTAAAACTATATTTCTTTTATGAGTACTTTAATTAATTTGTAAATATTCAGGTGTATAAGTGTTGGAGCACATCCATGTGAAGTTACTGATACCTTGTGACCAGTCAGTATACACTTCTACAGAGATCGTCAAACTGTATTAGTGGTACACAGGCCCATCTAGTGGTACGCCAAAGAATCAATTGATTAAAGTAGAGTGTTTTAATTTCCTATATGGAAACAAAGTATTACTGTTTAAAATGTGAGAAATGTTATAGTGGCACAAAAATATTAAATATACTTGTTAAATAAAACCTCTACCTTGTTTTTTAATGAATACATAGGCCTACTACGCTATTGTATTTTACTGTTGGTCATTATAGTGGTACTTTGGGAGCCATGTTTTTCTAAGGTGGTACTTGATGAAAAAAATTTGAGAACCACTGCACTTCTACATATTGTTATCTGTTTATTTCTCTTCAAAACGCGTTCTGAATTCGACTGATCGTCGAGGATGGGCAATATCCAACAAATCAAATTTGACTATAAAAGTCCTTTGTCAAAGACAGCTCTAAATACCATCATAAAATAGAAAGGCAAATACATTGAATGGAGAATCTGGTCATTACACTTACATGAACAAAACATGGAAAAAAATATAGAGTTGGTTCCCTTTTGCATACCTTAATCTGATCAACAAAGCTCTGCCCAATATTCAGAGGCTGGCCTGGATTCCCCAGTATGATCTCAAACTTCTCCTCAAGACCCAGCTGCCTCCTCACTCTGGATAGTCTCTGTTGTGCCCATGCTGCCAGAGCCAGAGAGGGGATCCGCAGTAAGACCATGTGACCGTGGCGGGTAGGACATTGCTGGGCAGCACTTAGCAGCGACTGCACGATGCCCAGCGTCTCCACAGATGAGTGTTTGTGGAGATTGTGCGAGCCGCTGAGCCTCCCAGACACGGCCATCAGCGCTATGCAGTAGTGATGAATGAGAACTGTGGTGCGGATCACAGCACTGTGCAGCTTTGGGAACCTGGAGGGAAAAATTATTATTTTGTGTGCAAGCCACCATAACTCGCTACTGACATCACATGTGTATGCTACCTTTCCTCCAGGGAAGCTGCCATGCTCTCAAACGAAGAATCGTACCGCATCAGGGGCAGGCTGCCCCCTGAGCGAGTTGAGTCTAAAAGCTCGGACACACCAAAGTAGCGTGTTCTTTCATGATACAGGTCAACATCCTACACAAACACACGACACAACTAATAACATGTTCTGCTGTTTCATTTTTAGCACACATAGAATCAAATTTTACATTGCTGAAAGAGGAAGGCCAGTGGATTTCGTTGTAAGGGCTGATGCGTGTGAATTGTGTCTGCAGGGCGAAGGGGAAGGATGTCACATGGAGAATCAGAATGTTGGGAGCATCTCTGATCCGTCTGGAATTCAGTAGCTGGTCCACCAGGCCCAAACCAGACTCCGAGTTACAGTAGGAGGCACTGAGGGACAGAAAAAACGATTTGTTAATAAAAAAAAAAGTAAGTGACAAGGTAAGATTTGGATGTAATTACACACCTGCTAATGTCCCAGTGGGCGTGGTCATGGATTAGGATGTAAAGCGTATAAGAGTTGCTGTGTGCTTCTTGGATAAGGCTGTCAATTTGCACTTGAGCACTTTGATCCATTTTAACCACAAAGCGCTCCGCATCCCGCTGAGATGCGCACGCTTGGTCTAGACTCCCGAGTTCCTGAAGAACACCTTAAATGCAGGTATACAAGTCATCATTTAAACACCATTGTGGACAAAATAGGGATGAGCGGAAATGCATAGAAACATGTAACCAACCCGAGCTCCATAGGTGGAGGACAGTTTGTTGAAATGTGACCTCAGATGGAGGAACCAGGATGAGGAAATTGACCCTGTCAAAAGACACAAGGTCCAGGTTCTGTGTGCTGGAATCTGCTATGGCACAAACATGAGACAGCAGCTTTCTTGCCACTGCTAACTGGATGGGCCGGACCTCCCGCCACTCTACAGAGTACTCTATAAGTACACATACACACAGGTGTTCACATATTAGGCTGAAGTATTGGCAGTGTTAAATAAAGTCAATCAGTGGCGGTTTCAGATGTGGGCCACATGGCAATTGCCCAGGGCAGGATTCTCTAGGGGGCGCCACAAGGATGAGGAGGAAACAAAGGTATCTATTTGTGCCCCCAGCCCTTGCTTAAAGTGAATAAACCTAAACCAATGAGAAACGATGAGAGATTATCATCACAAGTCCACATCTCTGTCAATGTAGACAAGGAATGAGGACAAAAGGGGCGCTCGCCTCACCAAGGCACAATTCAAGTTAACTGCAGTTAATATTGAACTTTAGAGTTGAAATTGTGTAAAACATACATGCTGCTAAATTATCCACTATAAATGGTGTCTCACCTGTACAGGTTTCTTTAGTAGCCAGAACTCTTTCTTTAGGGCTGTGTGAGTCCTTTGGACTGTGTGTCTTTTTCACACTTTTGTCATCAGTTGATTCCTGACTGCTGGATAAGGGGGATGGCTCATTGCTGTCCAGTGTTGCACTGTCCAGCAGGGAATCCATATCACCGTCTGAGAAACAGTAAGTTAAGTGTTTAGGAGCTTGCACACACCGTAACAGAACATGCACACGACAAAACCAAACAAAGCTAAAGCGGAGTCAAATTCACCTTGTCCAAGTGAATTGCAGAACTGGATGAGTTCCTGGGTTTCGCCAGATGAAAGCTGGTGGTTTATTTCTCTCAAACCCTCACTGGGAGAGAACATACTCTCTGCCAAGGCCCGACACTGGTGTTTACCTGCATCAACAACACACACAAATACACGTAATCTGTTGCTTTTTCAGATAAATATTTATATGATACAAACACAACTCCCACCTGTGACTACCACACAAGACTGTGTTTCTTGCCCGGAAGCAGTGACAATGACGACTACATAGTTTGTGTTTTGGAACCCTCCTTCCAATAACTTGCAAAACATCAGCTGAAGGCCTTGAGCCAAAGATCCCACATGCTCCCCAAACACCACAACCCCTACTCCACACGACGACGCAGCCAGCTGGGCAAGCCAAGGCAGCTGGCTTGGGGTCAGTGGCTGCTGGTAGGGTAAACTGAGATGCTGAGGGAGCCCAGGAAGAGTGGGAGGTGTCTGGAGAGCCAAGAAGAGCATGTGAGTCATTGGTTAGTGTCTTGAATCAGAAAAGTAAAAAAGTGCTCATAGTAGCTGAGGGTTGTTATTAGCTTTACTGCAGAGACTACCAATTATTATTTAAATAGAACTATGTATAAATACAAATACACTTTTTCTGTGGTTTGGCAATGTTGAGGCTTTCTTTTCTCTGTTTTAAACTGTAAATACTTTTTTAAAATGGAAAATTAAATATAAAATGTATCTTTATCACTGTGGTTTATTGGAAGCAAGAAAGAGAAGAGGCAGGATAATTTGCAAGAGAAGAGTTAAGATTAAGGTCTTCTAGACAAAGCAACCTTTATATCTCAATAATAAAACCACTAAACTGCTTAGTTATTGCTGTTGCATGCTATGTGTAGTGTTCAAGAGTTTTGCTGTCTCTGACTGTTCGTAAGGCCATAAAAGTGTCATTAATCTTGTCTCTGTGTGTGCAAATGCGCGCCAAGGAGGACTGCTGTGTAAAGAGAGGACAGTTATGTTTGCTGATGTTGTTTTAGCATAATTGAGGCTAACATTAGCTTTTTTGTTTTTGCAATAAATAGATAATGTTAATCAACCGTCTCTTTGTAATCCTTACATTGCCGTAGACTAGTGGTTCTTAACCGGGTTCGATCGAACCCTAAGGGTTCGGTGGAGCCTTTGCCTCGGAGGTCAAGACACACCCGACTCATCGTGTAAATAAAAACTTCTCCCTATCGGCGTACTATGGATACCCCCAAACAATGTTCCCTCTAATTTTCCGTCTGATTAGCAGGTGTGTCATTTGTTGTGAGTTCATGCACTGTGTTGGTTTTGTTCTTTGAACAAGGTGATGTTCATGCACAGTTCATTTTGTGCACCAGTAAAAAAAATATGTAACTTTGTCGTGAATTTGAAAAAAACCCAACATTTTATTTATCACTAAAGAAGGGTTTGGTGAATGCTCATATGAAACTGGTGGGGTTCGGTACCTCCAACAAGGTTAAGAACCACTGCCGTAGACGTTACAATACGAGCGTTTGCGACAAGTACGTCTAATATTGAGCGAGCTGTGATGTAACTACTTCTTTAAGCAGTCTTGTGTTTAAGAATTTAATACATTTTTGTATTAATTTATGGAAGCGCGATAACCACAAAACTTTGTTACATGGAACGACGCAAATCGGGGACCACGGGAAAATGTTTATTAATTTGTCAAACTATTTTAAAATGCATCTACGGGACGGCGTGGTGAAGTTGGTAGAGTGGCCGTGCCAGCAATCGGAGGGTTGCTGGTTACTGGGGTTCAATCCCCACCTTCTACCATCCTAGTCACGTCCGTTGTGTCCTTGGGCAAGACACTTCACCCTTGCTCCTGATGGGTGCTGGTTAGCGCCTTGCATGGCAGCTCCCTCCATCAGTGTGTGAATGTGTGTGTGAATGTGGAAATACTGTCAAAGCGCTTTGAGTACCTTGAAGGTAGAAAAGCGCTATACAAGTATAACCCATTTATCTAATACCTTTGAGAAGCATGGGTTTGAGTGTCATTTTACAAGGTTTTATTAAAAATAGTAATTTTATAGGTGTGTCCATTATTCACGTTCAAAATATTGAAATTACAGTATATATGTGACAAATCAACCTCAATGCCATAGTGCCTCCCCTGAGAGCCCGGTGCTTGAGGTTGTTGGTTCTGTCTGATTTCACTGAGGTGTGATTCTCTCCATGACCTCATGAATATCTGCTCCAAGTCCTCAATCAGGGGCACTTGGTCTGGGCCTTGGGAAAAAAGGCATACATCATGAGTGTGGAGGGAAAATGTAAAAAACAGGAGTATTAAATGTGTGGTATGCTTGCAAAACAATGAAAAATACAGTTAAATATTAAATAACTATACTGTAGCTGTAGATTGCTCTCTCACACAGTGTTTGCTCACCATCTAGTGGTCATTGTGAAAAACGCTTCCAATACTGTGAACCATGAATCACTTTTTATCTGAAGTCCTGCTGAGCAGTGTGTGATTACAGTTTGATATGGGACTCACCAAGCTGAACAAGATAGTAGACAGTGAGTAGAATCTGCATCTCAGTTGAGAGTGGCTGAATGGGTGATGGTCCGTAGTGCTGGTAGACTCTGGGAAGGGTCTGTGAGCTCAAATAACAACTCTGGAGAAGAGAACTGACGAGCACTTCGCTGACATTACCAGTCAGCCTAGGGAGAGGACCGTGACCTGTATGTATAGAATAGACACATACAATACTTCACAAAACGTATTTAAGAAGGGTGTAATTATGACAGATATCATCCTGTGTGCCACTATTATAAATATGTCTGACCTTTGAAGATGACAGGTTGTAGTCCACATGTGCGTAACAGCTGATCAGGCACAGCTACAGACAATCCAGAGGGAGAAAGTGTGGTTGAAGACCTCTGGGAGGAACTCATGGGTGTGGCGGCATCTGCTCAAATATATATTCATAATTATTTGTATTCATGGAAACTTATCCCTTTAGAGTAAAGACACACATATTGCACCCCTCACTTAAATGTTTTTTTACCTAATCTGGCTCCGTTTGTGGTGGAAGAATGCGCTGTCGAAGACGATAAGGTTGATGAAGATGGCGGCATCTTTACTGTGTTCTCTGAAACAACGTTGGAAGCCGATTCAGGGGACCAACCCTTGTGCCTCTTTTTAGGGGGTCCAACATTTGTCTGTGTCCCTGCAGAGTAAGAATAAGTGTTTTACTGCAAGTTAGTTAATTTTCAAGTTAAAACTTTGTTCTCCTGCTGTTCGACTCTCTTATATTAATAATGGAAGTACTAATAATAAAATATTATTTATACATACATATATATATGTATATATATATGTATAACAAATAGTTTCCGCGAAAATTTGATTTACACACTGACACAATAAAGTTTTTTTGAGTTTTTTTTCAAAAGGGTATAGTTGTATTTTATGCAACACCCTGTCTCCTCCTGCACCAATTAAACAACATTGACAGGAAGGAAGCTTTTTTTTTATTCAGTGAGAAAGTAGGAAAAAAGAAGAGAGACTTTTACAACCCTGCTTTATGGAGGCCACTGAGGAGAAGAAGGCGAGAGGGAAAAGTTTAGTGCCTTAAGTGTTGGCAAATAAATTCAGGCAGACAAAAGACGTCCTCCAACACAATGCAGCTTGCTACCTCCCTACAGCAGTGGTGTTATAATACACGGGGCTGCTCTCTCTTTTAGAAGTGTGAAAAATCCCTGGGGGTTTAGGGACAACAGACACAATGGCTACACTTACAGTGATGATATGATACAGGATGTCATTTAGAATGCAATACTTGAAGGAAAACTGCACTTTTTGGGGGAATTTTGCCCATCATCCACAATCCGTATGTGAGAAAAGAACACACGCATTTTCCCCTTTTCTTTGTGTTCTAAATAGTAAAAAAGTGATAGGAATGCAAGTAATAGGGATTAATCTCTTCTGCCTATAAAGCCCTCTGACAAACCTCCAAAAAACTTTTAATTTACATGTTGTAATTATGTCTGTAATGTTGTAACATTCATGAAAACATGTATTACTGACAGTAAATTGGGTCATTATAGGCATGATCGTAACTTCCTTCCGAGATTTCACAGAACGCATTGAGACACCCTTGGAGCTTTATCATGTCGCGCTAGTGCTGAACGTTTCATGGACAAAACAAGAACATAAAACAGACACTTACAAAGCCCGCTATCACCGGGATGCCAACTAATGGGATGGCTGTATCTTATAGATAGCTGTCCTTCCGCTGCTAAATTCAGCTTTATCCTCACTGCTGCTAAGGTATAAAATGCTGGGAGCACATTGTGCATTTGCTTGGTCTTCGTAGCAATGTCGTCGGGTCTTACGCTGCGTTCCATTTGTTGATAGCCAAGTTGAGAGCAAGTATCCACTGCTTTAGTTGGTCCTGATTTTAAGTGTTGTGAGTGGAATTACAAAACATTTCAACTTCTTATCTTTGTGCCACAACTTTATGCTACAGTATAGAGGTGAGAGGTATAATTTAAAACCTGGCATTAACGTTTTCAGACTCAAAGACGATACAGCAGCAGCAGAAGCAGCTCCATTAACTAACATCCCTCTCGCTAGTGGCTAGTGGAGGAGTTTGAATGAGACGCTGTAAGCAAGACGCTGTGTCACTACGGCAGAAAAGTAATTCCTCTGTGTTAGCTCTTACAATAACAATGATGTAATAGCTTGGTTAATATGCAGGTCACAGCACGTAAATAAAGCGTTATTTGTTGTTTTTGGATGTTTTTTATAGGGCTTTATAGGCAAAATTAATGACTCCCAATTACCTTAATTTTTAGCCGCACCATACTATCCACCTATTTACAACCTAGAACGCACAGAAAAGAGAAATACGTTTTTTTTATTGTCTCACACATGGATGGATGATGAAAATTCCCTGAAAAGTAAAGTTTTCTTTATAATTGCAAGACCATTTGCAGAGTGTGTCAATTATATAATGTTTTAAAATAAGGTTTCCACCAAAATGCTGATGATGCAATTAAGATATTTTGATCCACATGACTCAGATTACATCTTTCATTTGCACACACGTTTTCAGTGTACCAGTGAAGATATACAGTACCTGTTGTGGACGGTCTCCCCGGTCCTGAGTGATTCATTGCTGGCTGCGGGATGGGAGGAATGGCATTATGGCCATTTGTTAGAGGGTGTGGGGTATCAGCAATTTGAGGCGAACCATTTGTGTGAGACGCTGTTGTACACAGAGAAAGAAACATGTTACATGATGTCAAAAAAATCAATAAACATGTGTTGTAATTATTACTCAGCACATTTTAGTCATATTGTCAGCTAATTAAGCTCTGTGACGGGACTGTTTTTGCCTTCCTGATTTTGCTGGTTCTGCTCTCTCTCTCACCTCTAAGTTGCGTAACGCCAAAGTGAAACAGGACCATAGAGCAAAATTGATGGCAATCCCTTCGAGCAACTTAAACTTGTTGCTGTTTCTTTACCTCGTGTCCTTCTATGCATACCAAACAGCTCCCTCCTTGCTGTTTCCCGTTTCGATACAAGTCGGTATTTACTTTGCTACAGTGTCTTTTTATCGTGCTCTATGTACCTAGTCTACCAACGTTTAATATTATTTTGTTACTTTGTATTTTCTTGGATGTTTTTGTGGCACTGGCTGTACCCTGTAGTGCCTTCGAACATTAAAAGACTATTATTAAACACACTGCTCGTCCCTCTACTTCATGGGTCCATTTTGCGACAAGATGTAACTAGCTTTTTACAAGGGTAAGGAACCATACTTGGTAACTTAAATTTGAACTGAAATCAAGGCCCCCACACATCAGTATAAGGCAGAAAATGTAATAATAATAGCAAAATATATTACTGATATACCATAATGATATTAATATAATGATTTGAATGTGTATGTATTTCAATGAGTGTCCAACAAAGGGTTACGATGGCAGTCAACACAATGTGTATAAAAAACAGAACACAACTAAATGAGACTATTTTTGAGTATCACCTGTGTAGTTGGCGGGTGTATGTGATGGCTGCAACAACAGCAAGTTCGATGACTGTTCATCTGATGTCACATGACCCTCTAAGAGTCTGGGACCTATTTGTCTTATCCTGCCATCTGAAACGCAACATACATATTTGAATACATATATTAATGTGAGTGTAAAAACATGGATGTTTTCAAAGAAATTCTTTCTGAATTCAAAGGTAAGATTTCATGATTCAATGTCCTTACCGTGTCCCCTCCAACAGATGGCAGCTCCTTTAACTAGCACACCTTGGTTGTTTCGGTGCAGATGGTACTTTAAGTGCTTCTGTTTCTTAGGCTGGGTGCTGAGTTTCAGGTTAATGTGGTTGGCGAAATCTGTGAAGTAGCGGAACCCCTTTTCACCACAGCCCATGCAGTTCCCAGAGAAGCCTGCAGCAGGCACGCACACAAAATAATGCGCAATGACGCCTTTCCAGATACATTGATGCAAAGTTTGCTGTGTAAACCTCTTGCCTCACCCAGCAGAGCGTTGTGTCCTCGTTCATCCGGCAAGAAGCGATGGTCGACGGCGCACACCAGCAGGCTGTCGGGGAGAGAGGGGGGCTTAAGCCCAACCAGCATGAACCCAGGGAGAACATCCAAGGGGTCTGATGCCAATGATGACAGACGTAAATCCCTGCCTGCTTGACAGAAACCTGCAGCGAAAGAGAATAGTTATTTTTAAATGTCATGTGGTAATATTGCACAAACAGAAGTTTTGCAAAAGACCACATTTTAAGTCACTTTTCTCTGACTTTTTCTGTATGAAAGTGAACAAAGTGTGCACAAACCATCTGTGGTGCAGCATCCCTCTGGCGGGGGTTTAATCTGATAGAGTATTGGGGGACTGTTTGATTCTGACCCATCTTCTTCATCTTCATCATCATTCTCTGCACGGCCTGTTAAGAGTCGTGTACAGGAAAAAAGTCAGTCACACTTAAGCATAATGGGAGCTTTTACGCAGCATATACTATGATGTAATACTACAACAACTATGAATCGAAACATCTAGCGTGGACAGCTTTAGGCAAATGTGACAATAAGAGCAATGCATGAGTGAATACAAACAATTGTAGTAAAGACGTGATAGAAGCTATAACAACAACAAGAAGCCAAAGAGGACTGTGGAATTAGATTGACCACTTTTACCCTCTCTGTACATTTCCATATTGATAATAACAATTACTGTGTGAACTATGTTTGTGTTGCAGCAAAACTGATGTTTTAATATATTGAGACACCATAGTTAATTCCGGAACTGCAACCAAGTGTTTTTGTCCCTGTACATTTTAATTGTACTTAGGGATTTCTATGATATGCTGTGATGCAGTAACCAGCGTTATTGTCCTCAATTGAGTATTGTAAGGACTTCTCAGCAGTCACACTTAATTTATTGGGGACTGCACTTACTATTGTGTGCTGCAAGTGGCTGTTCTGCCTCCAGGTACAGTTGGGAGAAAATGGGTCGTGGAACTACAATGTTGGACCTCAGCGATGCTTCAATGGAGTTGTGAAGAACCTCCTCAAAGCGTGTGGTCCGCAGCTGGCCCGCATAGGAGTTCCCCATTGGTGTTCTGGTAAAAAAAACAAACCGCCCACAATAACCTTTTGCTGGACATTCAACTCACAACTTTGTATCATGTCTGTTGATCATGTTTTTGTTTTGGCCATTTGTTGTTTGTTTTTTGGACTCTTTTTAGTTCCTGGTTGCACTTCCTTGTTTGTTTGTTTCCATAGCAACTCATTAGTTTTCACCTGTCCTGTCACGCACCTGTTTCACGTTTTGAGTCACGCACCTGTTTTCACTGATCATGTCACTATTTAAATCTGTCTGTTTCTGTTGTTCATCCTGGCGACATCACATTCACACTCCTGCCACTCTGTTCACCCTCATGCTTTTGATCCATGCTGCTCTTTTTTATGCCCCTCTTCTCATGCCAAGTAAGTTTTTGTTTAATAGTTTTTGTGCCCTTGTGCAAGTCTTTTGTTTTGTCATAGTCAAGTTTTTACCTCCGCTGTGAGCGCTTTTTGTTTGCACCTTTTTGATTAATTTCAATAAACATGTATTTAAATTCACGTCTCGCACGCGCCAATTTTCCGTTGCCTTCTAGGAGAACAAACCACGCCAAGGACCCAGTCCTGACAGTATGTCGCCAGCATAAAAATTCTCCCGCACGAAAATTGGACGTTTTTGACGAGGCTTCTTGGGCGGTCCTGCGCGCGATGGAGGAGGAAACGCTGCGCTACTCCTCCATGGAGCACAGAGACATGATGTGGGGGCCAGATGGAAGACTGGTGCCATTGTGCTCCATTTGGTCCGAGGACGAAGCCGCGGAAGCGTCGCCCAAGACGGAGGACTTCCGCAAACAGAGAGGACGCCTCACTCTCGCAAGCTCCTCCCCCTCCGGGCGGAAGCAAGCAGCAGGCAGCCCAGCTTCGCCCTGATGACGGCACAGACCAGGAATTTTTTTTCAACTCTTTTTCTTTCGATCCCCCGCCCCCCAGGACTCAAGCCACGCCCAAGTCACAACATTTTTTTCTCTCCCCCACTCAATGCCAGGTGGGGAAGAATAAAAGACTTTTTGGACAATTTAATGGGGGAGGTTTCTGCCCCCCTCCTGACCTCCCTCCACCCACCCAAAAGAACAGTTCCAAACTGTGGGGAGTGCGTCTGGTATCCGCTCCTTGAGGGGGGGTCTAGGGCTGGGAACTGTTCAGGTGGGGTGGTTCAGCATCGTCATGCCATGCCACAGCCTCCAGCACAGCCGCCACCACCAGTTTTTCGGCCTGCCAAGCCACAGCCTCCAGCACGGCCACCACCACCAGTCTTTCGGCCTGCTAAGCCGCAACCTCCGGTTCGGCCACCACCACCGGTCTTTCGGCCTGCCAAGCCGCAACCCCCAGCTAGGCCACCTCCACCTGCTCCACGCCCTGCTAAACCGCAAACCCCAGCTAGGCCACCTCCACCTGCACCACGGCTAGCTCTAAAGCTAGCAACATGCCATGCTGCACCACGCCAAGCTCCGGTACCAGCTCCACGCTACCAAGCTCCGGTACCAGCTCCACGACGCCAAGTGCCGCCCCTGGCTGCCCCACGACGCCAAGTGCCGCCCGTGGCTGCCCCACGACGCCAAGTGCCGCCCGTGGCTGCCCCACGACGCCAAGTGCCGCCCGTGGCTTCCCCACGCCGCCAAGTGCCGCCCGTGGCTGCCCCATGTCGCCAAGTGCCGCCCGTGGCTTCCCCATGCCAAGACCAAGAGCCGCCCGTGGCTGCCCCATGCCAAGACCAAGACAACCCATGCCAAGGCCAAGACACCCCATGCCAAGACCAAAGCCAAGACCAAGAACCGCCATGCCAAGACCAAGAACCGCCATGCCAAGACCAAGAACCGCCACGCCAAGACCAAGACCAAGAACCGCCACGCCAAGACCAAGACCAAGACCCCCCATGCCAAGACCAAGACCCCCCACGCCAAGACCAAGACCAACCATGGCCACGCCAAGCTTCGCCACGCCAAGCTGCGCCGCCTGACGTTCCACGCCAAGCTTCGCCGCCTGTTTCGTCTGCTGCACCCGCACCGGTTTCAACGGGTGCTTCCACGCCGGCCACGATGACGAAGCGCCTGCCTCCTCGTCGGCCACGGATGTGGCCACTACCTGGTCGTCCGCCACGCCAGGTACGCCAACCTCCTCGTCGGCCATGGATGTGGCCCTTCCCGGGTTGCCCACCTCGTCAGGTACAGCGGCGGTCTACGCGTCGCCGCCACCTGATCCTGCCCCGGTGGATCCGGGGACACGTGGTCTGGCGACCCACCGCCATGTCCCCCTCCCGCCCTCCCATGACTCTTGTTCATTTTTTTGTTGGGACATCTGGGATCTGTCCGTAAGGGGGGGGCTCTGTCATGTCTGTTGATCATGTTTTTGTTTTGGCCATGTGTTGTTTGTTTTTTGGACTCTTTTTAGTTCCTGGTTGCACTTCCTTGTTTGTTTGTTTCCATAGAAACTCATTAGTTTTCACCTGTCCTGTCACGCACCTGTTTCACGTTTTGAGTCACGCACCTGTTTTCACTGATCATGTCACTATTTAAATCTGTCTGTTTCTGTTGTTCGTCCTGGCGACATCACATTCACACTCCTGCCACTCTGTTCACCCTCATGCTTTTGATCCATGCTGCTCTTTTTTATGCCCCTCTTCTCATGCCAAGTAAGTTTTTGTTTAATAGTTTTTGTGCCCTTGTGCAAGTCTTTTGTTTTGTCATAGTCAAGTTTTTACCTCCGCTGTGAGCGCTTTTTGTTTGCACCTTTTTGATTAATTTAAATAAACATGTATTTAAATTCACGTCTCGCACGCGCCAATTTTCCGTTGCCTTTTGGGAGAACAAACCACGCCAAGGACCCAGTCCTGACACTTTGTAATAGTTAGATTCACCTACAAATTCAGTTTATGGTGAACATGGTGACAAAAGTCTTGAGACACATCAATCTGGCATTAATGAATATGGGCTTGCCTGAACTGTGTTTTAAAAGGGCCATATTATACTTTGTTTTCTACTTTTATTTATTTATTCCAACACTTCCTTGTAATCTATATAGCGTGTAATGGTGGTTCTTTGGTCAGCATAGATTATGTTTTACAGACCATTTTTAAGAAGCTTTCCGACCGTCTCTTCAGGATGCGCCGTTTTGTGGGCACTCTTCTTTACATGTCTCTACTTTGACTGCATCTTTTCCCTGTCATCCATTTTGTAGTTTTAGCGCTTCAACACAGAGTCTACTGACAGATATGAGTTTGAACTATACGCTACTTTGTATTAGAAAGGACAAACACAAAAGTGGAGGATGCATGTGCATGCACGAGCCAGTCTGCGTCACATCAAGAAGATAGAGAAAAAGAAGGCGCTTATTCACTAAAATGGTGGACTCGTGTAAGCACTTTGGGAAAATTTCTACTATTTATGGAAATATTTGCCGATGTCACACTCGAGAAAAATGTTACAAGTTGTTCAAATTTCAAATGGCTCTTTGAAGGGAAGTATGAAGGAAGGCAAAATTGTTTTAGAAATATCTCCGCCATGCCTCTATGGTTTGATTTCAAATGTTCGGGACTTCTGCAGATCCCGAATATACAAAAGCAGGTACCAATAAGTAGGTAAAGTCTGTTTTGCATCATTAGTCCCCTTTATGGGCTTGTCTCTACTTGAAATGAATATGCAAATGATAAGTGTGCATACTGTGAATGTAGGACAGATCATTGCCGGGTCAATATGAGGAATTATGGGGCCCCACCGATAAATCCAATAACATTAAAAAACAGATCAGATAAAAACAACAACAATGCTCTAATGAGGCGAGATTACCTATACTAATGTGGTATGTGACCAAATCAAGCACTCTTTTTCTCCTACCTAAGAAAACTTCCTGAGCTCACTCTAAACAAACATGGTGTCGCTTGTGGGGGACGTCTTTACTAAAAGGGATTAATTTTGCGTGCTATTTAAACCAAATGTTCTGCAAACATTCTGTAAGGAAAGAAAAACATTGATCTTCAACACATCAAACCGTATCAGCCAGCTGAAACGGCAGAATCATTACAACATCACCTGCGCTGCTAAACAAGCTACTGCAAAGAAAGTTTTGCAAAAACTACAGTTAATTCTGAAAAAAAAAAAGTTATTGATTGTGAAGCAAGAAGTTATCAGTATTGACCAGAAAACATTTTATGTAACTTGTAAATGGTCATTACTGTAGGTAAATGTCTTTCTATTACATTTACATAAGCCATATTTTGTTAAACATTGGGTGCTGTACACTAAAAACTCAAATAGATACCTCTGTTTTCCTTGTAATTACCTTTACTTGAAGAACACCATGTGTAGCAGTAGATGTTTTTACCCCAAAACACACTCCATGCAGAGTAGACGTGACAAAGTTAATATAAAACATATAAATCAAAAACATTTGCATAAAATTGTGTGCTTGCCAGCATTTTACTCATTTTATTATATTGGTGGTTATACCCCAAAACACACCCCATGCAGAGTAGACGTGACACAGTTATTATAAAACATATCAATCAAAAAAACTTGCAAAAAATGGTGTGCTTGCCAGCATTTTACTAATTTTATTATACTGGTGGTTATACCTCAAAACACACCCCATGCAGAGTAGACGTGACACAGTTATTATAAAACATATCAATCAAAAACACTTGCAAAAAATTGTGTGCTTACCAGCATTTTACTCATTTTACTATAATGGTGTAATGGCAGTCCAATAACAGTTAAGATTGGAAAGTGCTACACAAAATATACAACAACACAAAAGTATTGCAAAACGTTTTGAAGCAAACAAAATAATCTATCCCAGTATGACTAATTCATCCAGTCCGGACTATAATGGAGAATGTGTTTTAAAAAGACAATGACATGTATTGACTAATGTCCCATAAACAAAAGAGCAGGTTATTGGACAAAAGCACAGAGTAGACTCAAAACTCTGAAATCCAGAGCCACGTCTTCACATACACATTAACAGTAGTAACTAATGGAGGCATCAGTCCAGACGGCATGCCATAAAATCAGCAGCACTGACAGAGTAAGGACACCCTGACCTAGACGCTACTCCCTTTTTGTTTTTCTCTCTCCTGCATGTCACTCTGGTTGACCACAGCCCAGATGTAGAAAACACTCCTTCAAAATGTTGCCTGCGTAACTGACAGTGTATCTGAAATGAATGCTGCGTTTTTTATCTTTTAAATTACACACAGATGCTTATTCGACCAACAAAAACATTGTTTCTCACAGATTTGTATTTAGTGAGCAGAATGTATTTCGGCCAAGGTGCTAATTGTGAACACTGGCAGGCAAGTTGATTAGATTCAGTGTGGAACAAACTGGGTCAACAAATAAGCATACAACAAGGGTGGCTTGCGAACACCAACATAATCCTCCCTTTGCCCATATGCCGCTACCCCCATTTAACATTACACACATATTCATTAACCCAAGACAGCACACCCAAGCAAGACAGACATAACCTGCAGATCAGCTACGTAAATACACACACTAGTAAGTAATACTGATCTATAGCTTTTTGAGACATATAACACCTGTTAGCTGGACCACAGCTTCCTAAAATCACAAGACCCCTGAGCAACAAACTTTCAGTACCAGCCAAGCACAAAAAGAAAGAAGGTAATCACTGATATAAAACGTAAAATGCACACCTTTGATAACATTGAAAACTGCTAATGTTAGCAGTCAACTCCAAAACCTGGATTTCAGGACCTCTTTAGTTGGTTTTCCCACCATTTTTCACTTTGCTGCATTGAAATACATTGTTACAGCAAATACTGAGTAACAGTGGAAACACTTGAGTCCTACTTCTTTGACTGCAAGTTTGCTCATGTCTGATGTATACAGTATATTTCTTTTCTCACATTCTTTTTCTCTTGACGCCCATTGTTGAGGCTGCTCCTTTCGGTACATGCATTCTAAAAGGAGCGATTAAAAGCAATTGAAGAAGCAAAACGTGATGTATACAGAGGTTACAAGTTTTCCGCGACATTACAGACGATGGCGGTTCAAACTCCAAAGTTTTGTGCAACTTTGTGCAGGATCTGCAGACCTCGAACTATGAGGCACAGTATTGTTATACAAACGATTATAATAGATGAATCAATTGTTAAGAACTAAATGATTGTGTGATTAATTGGCTGTGACCAGCAGAGATGCTTTTAATTAAACTTCAACTAGTTTACTGCCACCAGAAGAAGTTGAGCTACTCCGAAATAGACCTCTTGCAGAAAACATGATTCCGATCGTTCAATATATACAGTTGTACCTTGGTTTTCGTACACCCCTTTTGTGTAGGATTTTCTCGATGATCGTACAGCCAAACATTGGGCCTAACAAACTAGTCAATTTTCTAGTGTATTATTTCGCAAAATCGAGTGCCCAAACAAACACGTTATCGAGTTATTACTACACTGTGTGAGTCTAACTGTGTTTGCAACTTGTTTTCATTAGAAAACAAGCCTGTGTTAGCTTGCTCCACTCCCCACCCGGCAGCTATTTCGCCCTTCTATGACGAAAATAAACCACTATAAGGCCAAATAAAGTTTCAAGTCAAAGCATTTTGATAAAAAAGATGAGAAACAATATTAAATTCATGAGATAAATCATAGTAAAATACACAAAGGTACCGTTACCTCCTTCCAACGAGTGTCTTTAATCAAGGTAAAAGTGATTCCATTTGTCATTTATGTTTTGCATTGTTTTCTGCAAGTACAACTACAAATATTGTCTAATAAATGTGTTTCATGTTAATATTTTTGGGTGTCTGGAACAGATACATTTTATTGTTTTCCAATGGAAGAATTTGATTTGTTTTTCATATAGGCACAAGACATTAAAACAACGTTAAGATATTGTTGAATTTGGTCCTAACATTGAGCAACTCAAACATAACGTTAAAACAAAATGCTTTTTGACAACGTTTAATCAATGTTGGGTTCTGACATTGATTTAACCATTGCATTTTGGTCATACACATTTGACAACGTTTAGTCAGGTTGTCACGTTGATTTGACCAACCAACAACGAGGATCCAACATTGGCCATCAACGTTGTCTCAATTTACAAATTCAACTATTTTGCAACGTTGTTTCAAAGTCAGTTTTAAAGGACATGCATGTATAATCAACGTTCTATCAGCGTCTTGTGCCTGCTGGGATGATTCGGACGGAATACAAAAAAACGTCACGAGACCACGGAATCTTATATTCCCAATTATTCAATCAAGATTTTTTAAAAGTCTGTCCCTAGTTGTAAACATGTAAATAAAACTGTGACATAATTTACATGTATAGGAAAACTCTAACCATTATGAGCACTACACAATGAAGTAGCGGTTCATCGGGTAATCTATCAATAGGTTTGTTTGATTACTTAAGTAATCGGATGAAACACACCTTGTAGCCTCTATGCATTATTTAGGGAAAATAGTTAAAATAAAGGATTTTTATCCTTTTCATAAGCTGTATTATTCTTTTATAATATAAACGGATATCATCAACATTGAAACTGCACAACGTGTGCATTAATACAAATTTAAAACCCCCAAAAAACTCTCACAATCACTCAGATCATGGCTATGACAACATATTTCAAGTTCTGTGTACTCCATCCGGTCCGTATTTGATACATTTTTAATTTGTGAGTATTCATTAAATGATACAATATAAATCAAAGCTTTTTTGTAATCAAATAATCAATTGAATCGATATAGCCCTACATTAAATGTATTCACAAAGTTGCTGATTTATGTTATTCCCCTGAAATGCTATTTTGGAGGCACACACAAGCACAAGCACACACACTTCGACAGCCACCTCGTGCCTCCACACTTTCATACGTAAAGACACAATGCAGAACTTATTGCCTCGGGCCGCTTTGTAGGGAGACAGAAGAAGGAGGAAGGCCCTTCATAACATGGTCTGCGAGGGAAGGAGAGGAAGTAATCACACCTTCTAGCAAAGAGGAGACTGACATTTACAACCGCGGGGAGAGGAGGGAGACGCCAGATGAAAGTGAGGGGAGACGTCCTCCTGACTAAAAATGGGGACATATAGTCAATCAACATAACAATCACAACAAAGTGTCAGTATTCAGGCACTTAGATATTACATTTAGTTGTCCCCAGTTTTGTTTTTAAGCAGGTCCTTGGTGCCTAATAAATCTTTTTGGTCAATGTTTTTAGTTCCCTTTTAGAGGAAAAAGACATAGCAATGGTTAAATCTTTGACAGAACCTTTGTTGATCTTTTCTCTTTGCATCTCCCCCCTCTGACCCTGTACTGCCTGACGTGGAAGTGGGAGATCCTTTCATCCCTAAACCCCCCCACTACTACCCCCATTCCCATCTCTTTTGCTCTTTCTGTGTCTCTCTTTCACCCTGGGGAGAGAGACACCATTGTGGTGTTTTATGACCTCTTGGTCCTGCCTGCCCACCACCACCAACCCCATGTTCTAAACACACAAATACAAAACCTGTAGTTAGGAACCATTTCAGGATGTCACCTCCACAGGTATTTTGCATCTTCTTTGTAGCTCTTATGAAACAATTTACTTGAAAGCATATATGCCATAAAACATTTGCAACAATGCAGGGCAAATTATACAAGACTTAAAGCTAGTATATCCAAAACTATATGGAGAGAGCCTTGGCGTCTCATCACCACAGTGTCAAAGGTCAGTCTAGATAACAATGTTTAAGCAAGACTTTGATGGAGCTTTTACCTTTAACACACACACACACGCACGCACAGACTTTGATGGAGCCTTTACCTTTAACATACACGCACGCGCCCACGCACACACACACACACACATACACACGGGTGAACAGTGGAATGCACACCCACACAGACGCTCTCCCATGGGTTTGAGCTCAGTGGACACAAAGGGCTTGTCTTGGGGAGGGGTGAAAGGTCATCCTGGGAGAGGTCAGATAAGATCCCCAGGCTCTTTCTCTTGCCAGGCCCACATACCAGCCGCGCACAAACACACACAGCATCCTCACTCCTTCCTTCTTTTCAGTTTGACAGGCTGGATTGCAGCGTCCGTCCATCCTCCACCGCAGTACCATGGAGAGCAGATCAGGTTACACACACTAATCCAGACACACACATGTTGTTTATTCATTTAAAAAGAGACAGTGTGTGTGTGTGTGTGTGTGTGTGTGTGTGTGTCATCTGGTCAGCGTAAAGCATCACACAGTAAAGCCAAGAGAATGGCAGCTTTGCAGATGCTACATGAGCACTGACCCGCGGTCAAACACATGCAAAGAGATGTCACACACACAAGTGGAGACTCGCATGTGCCCAGTGATGACCTCTGACCCCACAAGATGCGCTCATTCAGAGTTTGCTCAACAGACATCGGATCGATGGCCGCGGACAGGCAACTGGCCCACCGACATACTCGACACCCCCATGCACACACAAGGTTCCACACGAGCGATGTCAATACCACAAAGACGTGAATCTCTATCATATCACTGTGTTTACATCTGGCTCACTTAAAGTGACCATAATGCCTAAACACCGACACCAGACTAAATGAGCTGGGCCGGTGCCACATCCTTGAGATGTTTATTCTTTGTGCTCTTTTTCTTGCCTCACTTCCAGGGAACTTGTCTTGTCTACAGTCCAGATAATCTGGATGTACCTCAACAGATGCAGCACGTTCCCTGTCATTATGACTCACAACATGCAATGTTTATTTATGTGTCAGAACATGAACTCACTGAGAGTCTGCGCACAGAGACTTTTATCAAATGTTTTTAAAAACAAAACACTCGATTGTTCTTCACCAATAGCACCGGCAACCATTGTACACCATGGGGTTGCGAGAGGAATATAATAACGGTAACAGAATAACTTTACATATATGAATCCTAATTTCCCTCACAGGCTAATGAAGTAATCATATCCATTAAGGATGTTCCGATCAAGGTTTCATGTTGCTGATTCCGATACCGATCATCCAAGGTTTCATGTTGCTGATTCCGATACCGATCATCCATTAGTGAGATCAGCTGATACCAATACCGATCACATGTATTAACTGTACATTTTTCAGTTTATTTATGGTGAGTGCTTTCGACAGTTTAACAACATGAAGACACTATTTACACTTAGTCCTTATTCTCTTTTATTATATTCAGTTTGACACTATTTACACTTAGTCCTTATTCTCTTTTATTATATTCAGTTGTTTGAGCAAAACAAAGTCAATAGTACACAATAACTAAACAAATGCAAAAACTACTATCTACTACTTATTTAAGTTATTTAATTTTTGCCTTCCTGTGTCGAGGGAATTATTCCTTGAGTTGGTAAACACAAATTAACAAAAACAACAAAAACATTATTTTGAGATAATAAAAAAGTTATATTATTATCTATTTAGACTCTTACTAATCTACTTGGTAATTTCCTGCTGACATCTGCTGTAAAGTGGTTCCACCTACACTTCTTAAAGTTTGCTAAGCACTTATTTTTTAGCTTAGCTATTAGCATGCTTGCTCCTGGCTTTCTCTCGGTGTGTGCCATGTAAGGCCTTGTTCTCCAGTGATAATATTAATACTTAATAACGATACTTAAAATACTAGGAAATACAGTTTATTCGCCTTAATGGAGGTGATTATTATTAGCTTTGAGGAGCGGCTCTACACTGTGTACGGACACACATAATTAGCTGCTAGCCGATTATCAGCCGTAGAGGTTTGGCATTTGTGAACAGCATAACAAAGCATTTCCACGAAAATCGGAGTCTTTGGACATGTTGAATTGTGCAAGAGTTAAGCATGTTGTGATAATCTAAGGACCATTACCACTACCTTATGTAAGAAAGGTTTCATAAAACATTTTTCAAAAACTCCCATTTAACCTAGACACTGTCTTGCATTTCCCCTATTATTCTAAAAGTCTAAAGAACTTCAGTCCAAACTTTGTCCACCAAGGGCTTCATACAGGAAAATGTGTTTCTTCAGCCAATCAATAAACATAGGGAAACATATAAAGCAGGTACATTTGCTTTAAATACATTTAAAGCAAAAAAACTGCCTGCAAAATCAGCTTTTGGCAAAACAAATAGTATTAGTGTAATATGGTAACATTCAATATTCAAAGTGTGATATCTTAATAGGGCTGCAACCATTAATCATTAATTTGATAAGAAAAAAACTTTGGATTTATATTTCATTGCTTCTATTAATCGTTTAATGAGTGTAATAATAAAAATTCATCAAATCAAGATCGCATGGAGTGCCCGGAACTTTAAATATGCGGACGATGTTTCCGCACGGCCACTGTAATAAGGCCCACGTGAGAGCAGTAATGTGTGGGTGCTAAGGCTGGGCGATATGGCCTTTTTTAATATCGCAATATTTTAAGGCCATATCGCGATACACAATATATATCTCGATATTTTGCCTTAGCCTTGAATGAACACTTGATGCATATAATCACAGCAGTATGATGATTCTATGTTTCTACGTTAAAACATTCTTCTTCATACTGCATTAATATATGCTACTTTAAAACTTTCATGCAGAGAAGGAAATCACAACTAAAAAAAAATCACAATTTTTTTCATACGGTGTTGATCTGGAAATGTTTGCCTCTGCATTTTGATGGTGTGGGCGTGTGGCACCGAACGAAGATGTTGACATGCGGAGTAAGCACTGTTCATTCTCTAACGGGTGACTTTTCAAATGATGCTACATATTAGCAGTAATGCTACTTTTTATAGCAACGCTTTCGCCCCACACTTGACAAATTACGGTTGTCTGTTCGACATATTCCCACTTGAAGCCAAACCACCGCCAGACGATGGACCCCCTGCTGTTTTTTGGGGGAATTAATTATTCCTTCATTTGTTACCAGATTCGCACCTTCTTTCTCTCGTATTACCGCTAGCATCACAGCTAACGTTAGCCATGCTGCTACCTCTTTGCTGCGCGAGGGCGTATACATATGGGACGTATACGACGTGACAGTATGGGACGTGTGTAGAAGCTGCGCTTGCTGTCTGTGAGAAGGAGAGACAGGAAAGAGCGAGGAGAGCCTGTCCTGTAATGCCAGCAGCTAAAAGCAACTGCGTGAGAACGCATACTCGAATATCACAATATAGTTATTTTCTATATCGCACAGAGACAAACCCGCGATGTATCGCGTATATCGATATATCGCATATATCGATATATCGCGCATATCGATATATCGATGACTCATGCAATTTGCAGACTTTGCAACGCTAAAGTTAAGTATTTTGGGAATACTTCAAATCCCTGCGCTCACTTGGGCAGACACCACCCAGAGTTATCAGAGGAAAAGGATCATCCACTAACAACACCGGCAGCTGAGCAACGCACACTTCACCAGTTTACAAAATTACCACCCAGTTCTGAACGGGCAAAAAAGATCACCAGATCCATCGCTTGTTTCATTGCAAAAGACCTGCGACCATACAGCACAGTGGAGAAAGAAGGCTTCAGATTCACGATCAAAACTATTGAGCCACGGTATGACATCCCATCACGCTCGGTTTTTACAGACAATGTTGTACCTTCACTCTACAGAGAGACAAAGCTAAAAGTGGGGGAAGCTGTGACTAAAGCGAGCATAGTAGCTCTTACCTGTGATCACTGGACCTCTAGGACCACCAAGTTTTGGCACAGACTGGCAGCTAGCCTAGCCTACCAATTGTATTCTATTGATGTTACAGTCACAGGAGTTGTATTGCTGTATTTTATTGTTCTGGTAACTGAGTGAGTAGTAACTGAGTGTCAAATTCAGTCAGATGTTAAAACGTTTTGTTCTAGTTAAACTGTGTGCAAGCATGAATAAACCAGACAACATATTGTTGTCTTGGATTTACATTTGTGTGTTTACATTATTGCAATCAGTTGATAAAACATTGTCCATTACAATTATAAAAGCTTTTTACAAAAACCTACTACTCTGCTTGCATGTCAGCAGACTGGGGTAGATCCTGCTGAAATCCTATGTATTGAATGAATCGAGAATCGAGTTGAATCGAAAAAATCGATTTATAATCGAATCGTGACCCCAAGAATCGATATTGAATCGAATCGTGGGACACCCAAAGATTCGCAGCCCTAATAGATAACTTGATTGTAATGTAATAATCAATAGCTGCAGCAATACATCTTCATGTGTGATATTTATACTAATTATTCTGACAGTTTTATTAGGTTTTAGTTTACTACTCTTCCTGGGGGTCTAAATATGTCAAAAGCATGCTTCATTTCTACATAAAATATAAAGTACATACTGTATGTACAACATCTAAGACCAAAGTGAGTACACACTAGGGATGTAATGATAAAATATAATAATGGTCCTAAGCGGTCCTCTCCAAGGTTTCTCATTGTCATCCCACTGGGTTAAATGATAAATGATAAATGGGTTGTACTTGTATAGCGCTTTTCTACCTTCAAGGTACTCAAAGCGCTTTGACAGTATTTCCACATTTACCCATTCACACACACATTCACACACTGATGGCGGGAGCTGCCATGCAAGGCGCTAACCAGCAGCCATCAGAGGCAAAGGGTGAAGTGTCTTGCCCAAGGACACAACGGACGTGACTAGGAAGGTAGAAGGTGGGGATTGAACCCCAGTAACCAGCAACACTCCGATTGCTGGTACAGCCACTCTACCAACTTCGCCACGCCGTCCCGGTTGAGTTTTTCCTTGCCCTGATGTGGGATCTGAACCGAGGATGTCGTTGTGGTTTGTGCAGCCCTTTGAGACACTTGTGATTTAGGGCTATATAAATAAACATTGATTGATTGACATTGAATGAGAAACTGTGGTAAAACTCCCATGGTCAGTATTACCATTTTAAATTAAAATTATTATTATATATAACTATTATTATCATTTATTTTAAAATTGTGATTGATAACCGCACTACTATACTGGTGATACTGCTCATTTACTGGAGAACAGAGCTAGAATATTAATGGCTGGCTAGCTAGCTTGAATGCTAACCAGAATGCAAGAGACATTTCAAGTCTTCCCCCATTAAGAAACAGCATATCACAATCTAAACTTGTATAAAAACTAACTAACTAACTAACTAAAACTAACTAAGCTATTCAGTTGTGCTCATTGAACCTACAGCATGTGCTCTCTTAGCACAAAATTTACACTCTGAGAAATATGATACGGAGATGTCAACAACAGAAGGTAAACACACGTGACATCACATAGACTAGACGCGCAACACACGTTGTGCATACATTATTAAAAAACACAAAGAAATGGAAGAAGATAAAATATTTAGACACTAAAATAAAAATAATATAGTTCTTAAAGGGGAACTGCACTTTTCGGGGGAATTTTGCCCATCATTCACAATCCTTATGTGAGACAAGCACACACACACTGCATCTCTTTCTTTTTTAATGCATTCTAACACGTAAATAAACGCTAGAAAAAGTCAGCTATCAATGGAGGTAATGGGATTCGCTCTGTTCCGCCTATAAAGCGCTCAAAAAAACATCCAAAAAACTTCATCATCGTTTTATATGCTGTAAGCATATATGTAATGTAGTAACAGGCACATTCATAATAACATGTAATATTTACGTACTTTGCTCATTTTAAGCATACGGCAGCGCATTCATTTCACGGACGCATCACAACGTTTGCTTTTCCTTCACGAATAAAAACTACTAAAAACCTAAACTTTTAACTAGTCTTGCAGAAGATGTGAGACAGGCCTCAACATTGGCAATGTTTAAATCCAGGCTGAAAACACTTGTATTTAATTGTGCATATGACAACTGAAAGTATTTGATCTACACTCTTTGATTTTAATTTGAATTAAAATTGTTGTGTACAAATTGTGCTCCATAAATAAACTTGCCTTCCCTTACTACTAACCATGGCAGACTTCTTGAGACCCAACAACTACTTCGGAACAAATGATGTTTCAGAACCTTATATTTTTGAGCCTGAATATAAGATGAGCTTCAAGTTTTAGAAACATGATTTATAATCTTGAATTAACTTTTACCACAAGTCAATTGCTAAAAAAGCAAGTTAACTCTCTGTGATAATGGCGCCGCTAAAAGCAGTTCCTCTGCGTTAGCACTTATACCAGGGGTCACCAACCTTTTTGAAACCAAGAGCTACTTCTTGGGTACTGATTAATGCGAAGGGCTACCAGTTTGATACACACTTAAATACATTGCCAGAAATAGCCAATTTGCTCAATTTACCTTTAACTCTGTTATTATTAATAATTAATGATATTTATCTTTGTGGGAACACTGATCATCTTAATGATTTCTCACATTAAATATATGTAGAAACAGATAAATATCAATATGCAACACTTTATTTTTATATTTTCTCTAAGTGCACATTTTTCAAATTGAACATTTTCAAATTATCACTTTTAAGACAGTCTTGTGAAATCACAATATCCCATTTTAACTAGCTAGCCACTAACATTTTTGAACAAATCATGAATTACTTTGCACCATGTTTGTACAAATAATAACTCATGTAAAATACAAAAGTCAACTCTCCAATTTTTAAATAAATCATGTCACACTTTGAACTGGACACCAAATCTGTTATCTGTTTGTTTGTCAGTTAGTGAAGACCAAGTCTTTAAAATATTTTCTTGGATTTTCAATTTCTATTTGAGTTTTGTCTCTCTTAGAATTAAAAATGTCGAGCAAAGCGAGACCAGCTTGCTAGTAAATAAATCAAATTTAAAAAATAGAGGCAGCTCAATGGTAAGTGCTGCTATTTGAGCTATTTTTAGAACAGGTAGGCGGGCTACTCATCTGGTCCTTACGGGCTACCTGGTGCCCGCGGGCACCGCGTTGGTGACCCCTGACTTATACTAACAATATTGCTAATACTTGATTAATATTCAGGTCACAACATGTAAATGGGGTATTGTTAGCAGTTTTTAGATGTTTTTAGAGGGCTTTATGGGCGCTATAAAATGCTGCAATAAGCTGCATAGTTAGCCACCTCATACTGGTCGTATATTACTAATTAGAATGCATAAAAAAATAAAGCCAAATGTGTTCTTTTTATCATTTATAAAAAAGAACCCAGGACAATATCTAATGTTTCTTCTGCCAAGAAAGTACATTGTGTGTCTATTTATTCCATTTTTTTTTTAAATAAATAAAACTTGTGAAATGATTACAGCGTGTGTATTTTAAGTACTTTTTGAGCACTTTCGACAATACCCGCTTTTATAGTTAAATGTTTCACTGACTCTTCTAGTATGTATGTCTTAACTTCTGTGCAGCACTTTGTGAAACTTCTATTGTTTTTTGAAAAGTGCTATATAAATAAAGTGGATTGGATTGGATTGGATACCGTGATAATATCAATAACGGTGAACTTTGATCACAATAACTGTGATATAACATGTTCATATGGTTACATCCCTTGTACACACATATTCATACATTGCAATACAACAACATATTCAAAAATTAGGCATCAGCTCTATAATAATTACATGTACAGTTATGCTGATATAAGATTCACAATATTATTGCCCTCAGGCTAGAGTCGCTTCATGCATGAGGTAAATATTATTTAACACAGTTTAGTTAGAAACCAAAAATAGTACAATTATTTCTGTGTAAATATATAGAGTCTCAATGTTTTACACAATGTTATTGAGGTCATTCCTATAATGAAAAACATGACATTATATTAATATGCCATGCGGTAGACTATTGCCCTTTGGGCTGCACTTTGAACATGCTTGCATACAGTACAAATATAATACATTTTTCATTGCTATTCCAATTGAATGTAATTGATGTATGTATATATATATATATGTACATATATATATGGATGGATGGATATATATGTATATATATATATATATATATATATATATATATATATATATATATATATATATATATATATATATATATATATATATATATATATATATATATATATATATATATATATATATATATATATATATATATATATATATATATGTATATATATATATATATATATATATATATATGTATATATATATATATACATATATATATATATACATATATATATATATACATATATATATATACATAGATATATACATATATACATATATATATATATATATATATATACATATATACATACATATATATATATGTATATATATAAATATGTATATATATAAATATGTATATATATATATATATATATATATATATATATATATATATATATATATATATATATATATATATATATATATATATATATATATATATATATATATATATATATATATATATATATATATATATATATATATATAAATATATATAATGAATGTTATTTTTAAAAAATGTTTGTACTGTTACATTTGGCCGACTTAAATCGTACAAAAAGTCAACAGGAAGTCAATGTTTTGGGATAGGACAAACATGTCGGCACTGCTGTACTGCTAGTAAGATGTAAGACTAGCTATATAAATATATATTATATATGTCTAACGTTTTAAGGAGGATATGAACGCGAATGAACAAAAACAATAATATTATTTTTCGGTTTTTAGGCTGCAGGCCCTCAGTTGATTATTTCCTGCTCACCCAAGACACAGCATCACCAGCCTCGTCATTAAGAAGTCTTTGATGACTAAACGTGCTCTACCCTGAACAAATTACAGTCATAAAACAGAAAAAATGGAATAAAAACCTACTCACTTGAGCCACCCAGGTGGACAAAGAGACATATAAATCTTGAAGAAAAGTCGTTTATTCAGCCGGCTGTCTCCATCTCACCCGCCATAGAGCAAGTGAGGGTCGCTCGTGTCATCACTTTTGGTTTGATCTCTGCGAGAGGACAGGACCTCCCACTCCTCCTCTGTCCGCCATGTTGGTACGGACCATCACTCTACACGTCACACGTCTATTTCTACTTTTTTAACATCAAGTTTCAAGCTTACTTAGATTAAATTCAGGCTTTGAATACAGGAACAGCAGGTTTTTTTTGGTTTTTTTTCTTCTATAATGTACTTTATTACCATTTGAGGTGTGTCAAGTAGAGTAATATAGAGGTAAAATAGTAATTACTTAAAGTGTGTTTTAATTATGAATACACTTTTTGTTCTCACACATTAAGATATTTCTTGACTAAATCACTACTGTTGCTGGTAAATCACCTGATCCACTCAAAGGCACTACAGAAGCCATTTATTGCTATATATTGCCCTCTACTGGAAAAAAAAACAGCACTTCAATTTTTACTTCAGCGTTTAATGTAAAAGAGACAATATTCACAATTGAAATGTTCTATAATTAATTGCAAAATAACATTTATTTTGCTTTAATTGGTCTTCTTGTTTGAAGAGGAAACTAATATTATATATTCAAAACAATCACTCCATACCAGGCATGTCAAACTTGTTTTATAATTATCACTGTGATGTTTGACCTCAGAGGGCTGCTTATGATATTATTACACAATTTCCTAAGCATTTGATTTTTAGATTTGTAGAGGTGCAATCAATCAATCAATCAATCAATCAATCAATCAATCAATCAATCAATCAATGTTTATTTATATAGCCCTAAATCACAAGTGTCTCAAAGGGCTGCACAAGCCATGACATCCTCGGTACAGAGCCCACATAAGGGCAAGGAAAACTCACCCCAGTGGGACGTCGATGTGAATGACTATGAGAAACCTTGGAGAGGACCGCATATGTGGGTAACCCCCACCCCTCTAGGGGAGACCGAAAGCAATGGATGTCGAGTGGGTCTGACATAGTATTGTGAAATTCCAGTCCATAGTGGATCTAACATAATAGTGAGAGTCCAGTCCATAGTGGGGCCAGCAGGAAACCATCCCGAGCGGAGACGGGTCAGCAGCGCAGAGATGTCACCAACCGATGCACAGGCGAGCGGTCCACTCCGGGTCCCGACTCTGGACAGCCAGCACTTCATCCATGGCCACCAGAAATGTGTATCTCTCCCCCTCTACAAGGGAGAGGGGGGCAGAGGAGAAAGAAAAGAAACGGCAGATCAACTAGTCTAAACAGGGGGTCTATTTAAAGGCTAGAGTATACAAATGAGTTTTAAGATGGGACTTAAATGTTTCTACTGAGGTAGCATCTCTAACTGTTACTGGGAGGGTATTCCATAGTACTGGAGCCCGAATAGAAAACGCTCTATAGCCCGCAGAGTTTTTTTGGGCTCTGGGAATCACTAATAAGCCGGAGTTCTTTGAACGCAGATTTCTTGCCGGGACATATGGTACAATACAATCGGCAAGATAGGCTGGAGCTAGACCATGTACTATTTTATATGTAAGTAGTAAAACCTTAAAGTCACATCTTAAGTGCACAGGAAGCCAGTGCAGGTGAGCCAGGAAAGGCGTAATATGATCAAACTTTCTTGTTCTTGTCAAGAGTCTAGCAGTCGCATTGTGTACCAACTGTAATCTGTTAAAGGCCTACTGAATTTTTTTTTTAAATTTAAACAGGAATAGCAGATCCATTCTATGTGTCATACTTGATCATTTCGCGATATTGCCATATTTTTGCTGAAAGGATTTAGTAGAGAAAATCGACGATAAAGTTCGCAACTTTTGCTCGCTGATAAAAAAAAGCCGTGCCCCTACCGGAAGTAGCGTGACGTCACAAGCGGTAGTGCTGCTCACAATTCCCCGTTGTTTACAATGGAGCGAGAGATATTTGGAGCGAGAAAGCGACGATTACCCCATTAATTTGAGCGAGGATGAAAGATTCGTGGATGCGGAACGTTAGAGTGACGGACTAGAATGCAGTTCAAGAGATATCTTTTTTCGCTCTTACCGTAACTTAGGTACAAGCTGGCTCATTGGATTCCACACTCTCTCCTTTTTCTATTGTGGATCACAGATTTGTATTTTAAACCACCTCGGATACTATATCCTCTTGAAAATGAGAGTCGAGAAGGCGAAATGGACATTCAGTGACTTTTATCTCCACGACAATACATCGACGAAGCTCTTTAGCATGAGCTAACGTGATAGCATCTGTCTCAAATGCAGATAGACACTAAATAAATAAATACCTGACTGGAAGGATAGACAGAAGTTCAACAATACTACTATCAGGAGACACCGAACCAAACACTGGACATGTAAATACACGGTTAATGTGTATTCCACCCCTGTCGAAGCCTAGCAATGCTGTTGCTAACGACGCTAACTTAGCAACGGGAGCTCGTCAGAGCTATGATAAAAACATTAGCGCTCCACCTACGCCAGCCAGCCCTCCTCTGCTCATCAACACCCGTGCTCACCTGCGTTCCAGCGATCGACGATGCGGTCGGCGGCCCGGAGACGTAGGAAGTCAAGGTGAGGTCACCGGCGCTAGTGTCTGCTATCCAACAAAGTCCTCCTTGTTGTGTTGCTACAGCCAGCCGCTAATACACCGATCCCACCTACAACGTTCTTCTTTGCAGCCTCCATTGTTCATTAAACAAATTGCAAAAGATTCACCAACACAGATGTCCAGAATACTGTGGAATTATGAAATGAAAACAGAGCTTTGTGTATAGGATTTTTCGGGCTCCGAATACTTCCCTTGTCCTCGTGACGTCACACGCATAAGTCAGCATAATAAAACGTTTTCAAGCAGAAGTGTGGCGGGAAATTTAAAATTGCCCTTTATAAGTTAACCCGGCCGTATTGGCATGTGTTGCAATGTTAAGATTTCATCATTGATATATAAACTATCAGACTGCGTGGTCGGTAGTAGTGGGTTTCAGTAGGCCTTTAATGCTAGACATAGGGAGACCCGAAAATAATACGTTACAGTAATCGAGACGAGACGTAACGAACGCATGAATAATGATCTCAGCGTCGGTAGTGGACAAAACAAAACAAATTTTAACAATATTACGGAGATGAAAGAAGGCCGTTTTAGTAACACTTTTAATGTGTGACTCAAACGAGAGAGTTGGGTCAAAGATAATACCCACATTCTTTACCGAGTCGCCTTGTGTAATTGTTTGGTTGTCAAATGTTAAGGTGGTATTATTAAATAGATGTCGGTGTCTCGCAGTACTGATAATCAGCATTTCCGTTTTCTTGGCGTTGAGTTGCAAAAAGTTAGCGGACTTCCATTGTTTAATTTCATTAAGACACGCCTCCAGCTGACTACAATCCGGCGTGTTGGTCAGCTTTAGGGGCATGTAGAGTTGGGTGTCATCAGCATAACAGTGACAGCTAACACCGTATTTGCGTATGATGTCACCTAGCGGCAACATGTAAATACTAAAGAGTGCAGGGCCAAGAACCGAACCCTGGGGAACTCTGCACGTTACCTTAAAGGCCTACTGAAATGATTTTTTTTTATTTAAACGGGGATAGCAGATCCATTCTATGTGTCATACTTGATCATTTCGTGATATTGCCATATTTTTGCTGAAAGGATTTAGTATAGGACAACGACGATAAAGTTTGCAACTTTTGGTCGCTGATAAAAAAAAGCTTTGCCTATACCGGAAGTAGCGTGACGTCACAGGAGGAAGGATTCCTCACAATTCCCCGTTGTTTATAATGGAGCAAGAGAGATTCGGACCGAGAAAGCGACGATTACCCCATTAATTTGAGCGAGGATGAAAGATTCGTGGATGAGGAACGTTAGAGTGAAGGACTAGAGAGGCAGTGCAGGGTGTATCTTTTTTCGCTCTGACCGTAACTTAGGTACAAGGTCTCATTGGATTCCACACACTCTCCTTTTTCTATTGTGGATCACGGATTTGTATTTTAAACCACCTCGGATACTATATCCTCTTGAAAATGAGAGCCGAGAACGCGAAATGGACATTCACAGGGACTTTTATCTCCACGACAATACATCGGCGAAGCTCTTTAGCTACTGAGCTAACGTGCTAGCATCTGGCTCAAATGCAGATAGAAACAAAATAAATAAATCCCTGACTGGAAGGATAGACTTCTATTGTAAAATGCTGTAAAAATAAAAAACACATTATTTTACAATTTTACCATAAAATGTATTGCCATTTATACAGTGTACAATTTTACGCATAACTTGCTCTGAAATCATAAGTCAAGCAGATAAAAATAGTTATTTCTAAAAAAATGGTTTGATGTATGATGATATATATGTTGCATTAGTAGATAGTATTTAAGTTAAAAAAATATGTGACTGCATGCAGTACATGTATGTTTTTATGTCAAAATGGAAGGAACAAATGCATTTAGTCAGAAAGATTAAGTATATTATTTTTATTATTTTTTTTAATTTTTTTATTTATTATGTATTTATTAAGCATATTATTTCCAGGTTTTCGAGGGCCAAATAAAATGATGTAGCGGGCCAGATCTTGCCGCCCCAAAAAACTAAAAAACATATTTGCTCACTTTGTACAGTTCTGGTAATTATCAAAAAAGGAAATGTGTCAGTCAAATGAAATGTAGTACATCATATTACATTAAATTATATATATTGTGTAAATACAAAATATATTTAAAATTTTCCAAAATAAAAAAAGCGATTTCCATCCATCCATCCATTTTCTACCGCTTTTGTCGCTCTTATTTGAAAATGTCATTACCAGCAGTCTCATGGCTTTAGGGTAAAAAAATATATATAATAAAGTAATGATAGACATCCTAAAAAAATAGTTTTGGAGTTAAATATATATTTACTCAAACTGGATGATAACTAGGACGTCAAAGAAAATCACCCTGATCCTCATTTCCACAGCGACCCTCCCTTCAAATTAAGAGTTTATTACATTTTGCAGCAGTTGTACCTCATACTTCATCTCTTCCACTGATCCAACTGGGCGCTAATGTGTGCTGGCATAGCCTTGCCACGCCAACACAGCGTCCCCTGATGGGGTAACAGGTGTTAGTCCGGGTCCAGTGGAGCGGAGCCGAGTGGACCGCAGTCATCTATCACATGGACTGTACTGCTCTGGCCTGAGGGCGACCATGACTCACTCATTTGACTGAACAAAGGCTCGCTGGATTGGTCACCACTTCCAATAAAACATTATGTTTTAAACAAAATATTTGGATACTATTAGCCTTTAAAACTCTCCCTGTATGTGTTTTCCTTTTTCTTTGGCTTTTCTTTGGGGCATTTTTGCAGCACTTATTCCTAAACAAGGAGCAATCTATAAAAACAAGAAGTTAAAGTTAAAGTACCAACGATCGTCACACACACACTAGGTGGTGAAATATGTCCTCTGCATTTGACCCATCCCCTTGTTCACCCCCTGGGAGGTGAGGGGAGCAGTGAGCTGCAGCGGTAGCCGCGCCCGGGAATCATTTTGGTGATTAAACCCCCAATTCCAACCCTTGATGCTGAGTGCCAAGCAGGTACTGGGTCCCATTTTTATAGTCTTTGGTATGACTCGGCCGGGGTTTGAACTCACAACCTACTGATCTCAGGGCGGACATTCTAACCACAACACCACTGAGCAGGTGTTTTCAGAAGAATTTGAGAATGGAAAATGATAATTAAAAAAACATATCATATGTATACATACAATATACAGTATACACTATATCATTTTGTTTTTACATTCTGCAAATTCTTTTTTCACTTGGAAGACAGTAAATTAGGAATGTTAAAAAACATAACTCGTGAGACACACTTGTGACGTGACTCACCTTTGTCATTCGGCGCTAATGTTGACAAGAGTTGTTACGCTGTTTTATATATTAGTACAATACTTCAACTTAAAAGTGCCCCCAATTTAAGAGTTTTTGAAATAAAATGTGGGTTACATGCATCTCTGCCATTGGTTGTGGTAGCAAATGTCACAGTGGACCTGGTAAGATCCGCCAAAACATTTGGTCTTACACGCTAGCATTAGCTTCTAGCTAGAGATCGAAATAACTTTTTTTTTCCAAAGAAAAAAAGGAATGAAGTGAGTGTGAAGGACAGTACTCAAAAGTACAAGCGGGTGATATTTATTGAATAAAAACATCAAAAAAATCATTAAAAGCATGAAAGTGTGTGTTGCCAACTTGGTATCACTGCTAGTCCGCACCATACTGAAGCAGAGTGAGTGTATTGCCAGACAAAAAAAGTTGAAATAAAATCTAAATGACAGACGTTTATCCATGAAAATATAAAAAAGCTCCTAATGGTGTGTTTGATGGATAAGCAGCTGGAAGGAGATAGAGTAGAAGTCTACTCTCCAATGTAAATGTTGTACATTATTGTTATTATACTACTACTACTACTGTGGTTGTCAGTATATTATGTTGTATTGTTTTTATACAATAAATCTATTCTAAGACTTTGTTTTTGTTTTTATAAGGATATTACATATGTGCTGTTTTAATTTCAACGGGTGAACTTGGTTTGAGATGTGTTTTGAGTTAAGAGTTACGTCACACAATTAAGCTCGTAAGTTAAGGTTCTACTGTACAGTGGTACCTCAGTAAAAGTCGATAATCCATTCTATAAGTGTTAAGCAAAACATAACATAACCAAAGCAAGTTTTCTCATAGGAAACCATGTAAAACTTTTATTATCAAAGTGTTACAGCTTGCAGAAAAAAAAGCCACATAACCATATAAATGGCTAATGAAAAGGACAAATGAACATTAAACATAATTTTTACCTTCATTGAACAATTTTGTGGAAAGTGAATCTGCCTCACAGGATTGTAGTGTATCACGAGATTTGGTGTTGGCTGTGTGATTCAAGATGGCTGAATAAACAAAGGTAAAATACAACAGTTAATTACGTGCAATATTGGACGCTAACCGCGACAAATAGGGGTAACGAAGGCAACATTTTGGCAAAAAATTTCGGTTGTTAACAGAAAATACCGTTGACTGCGGTATTCGTTCAACAAGATACCACCATATTAACAATGGTTAACTTATTTTTACACCTGTATTGCGTTTAAGAATGTTGGCAAGTTACTTAAAACATTGTTCGACAGTTTGACTCATTATTTAAGTCAATATTTATCTACTTGCTTTAAATACACTCATTTTGTGATTGAATTACTACTCTGTATTACTTTGCATCCGAAAAGTATTCACTTTTTCCACATTTTGTTATGTTACTTTCACGATCCGTTATCCGGGTCATGGCATGATTTATGTTTGGTAATGTTTCTGTTTTAGTCTGTTTCCTGGGTGCACCCTCTTTCCCTGTTTACTGTTGGTTTCCATGGGCACTGATTCTCCTCACCTGTCTTTTGCAATTAGTGTTCCCACCAGGTGTTTTGGTTAATCACTCCCCTTTATAGTTTCCTGTTACCCAGCAGTAGTTGCTGCAGCTGGGTCAATGTTTGCTATAGGCAACATTTGCATTCTCCTGTTTTTTCTCCTCGCTGTAGTAAGTTTGTATACACTAGCATTCCTCGTTTTTCACCCTTGGTGACATTTTGTGTTTTTTTTTAGCTCCATGCTTGCTAGTATCTTCAGTTTTTGTATTTTTGATCCTGCCTTAAAATAATTAAAAACATTAATCTTACCTGCACGCCGCTCCTGCTTGTCTTCTGCCTGGGAGGGAACGCTACCATCGCAGCCATGCGCCCCCCAAGACGTAACAGTTACAGCCTTATTTCAAGATGGAATACATACATTTTTGTCCTCAAAATTCTACACACAATACCTTATAATGACAATTTAAAAACTTTTTTTTTTGATTTTGCAAATTTATTCAAACTAAAACAAATCACAGGTACATAAGTATTCACCGCCTTAGCTGAATACTTTGTTGATTCACGTTTGGCAGCAATTACAGCCTCAAGTCTTTTTGAATACGATGCCACAAGCTTGGCACACCTATCTTCAGGCAGTTTTGCCCATTCCTTATTGCAGCATCTCTCAAACTCCATCAGGTTGGATGGGAAGTGTTGGTTTTCATCCAGGATGTCTCTGTACATTGCTGCATTCATCTTCCAATCTTAACTAGTCTCCCAGTTCCTGTCGCTGAAAAACATCCCCAGAGCATGATGCTGCCACCACCATGCTTCACTGTAGGGATGGTATTGGCCTGGTGATAAGCGGTGCCTGGTTTCCTCCAAACATGATGCCTGGCATTCACACCAAAGAGTTCAATCTTTGTCTCATCAGACCAGAGGATTTTGTTTCCCATGCTCTAAGAGTCTTTCAGGTGCATTTTGGCAAACTTTTTACGAATAAATGGTTTCCGTCTGGCCACAATACCCTACAGGCCTGGTTGGTGGATTGCTGCAGAGATGGTTGTCCTTCTGGAAGGTTCTCCTCTCTCCACAGAGGAATGCTGTAGCTCTGACAGAGTGACCATCGGGTTCTTGGTCACCTCCCTGACTCGACTAAGATGAATGCAGCAATGTACAGAGACATCCTAGATGAAAGCCAATGCTTCCCATCCAACCTGATGAAGCTTTAGAGGTGTTGTAAAGATGAATGGGTGAAACTGCCCAAAGATAGGTGTGCCAAGCTTGTGGCATCGTATTCAAAAAGACTTGAGGCTGTAATTGCTGCCAAAGGTGTATCAACAAAGTATTGAGGAAAGGCTGTGCATTCTTACGTACATGTGATTTTGTAGTTTTTTTATTTCTAATAAATTTGCTAAATTAAAAAAAACAAAAAACTTTACATTGTCACTATGGGGTACTGTGTGTGGAATTTTGATGACAAACATTTATTTATTCCATTTCGGAATACGGCTGTAACCTAACAAAATGTGTAAAAAGTGAAGTGCTGGAAATACTTTCCGGATGCACTGTATGTACAAAAACACACAATCATTGCTCACTCTACTCTAGGAGTACTATCAAGTATTAAACAAAACTAAATTTTTGTCTAGGCTTGTTCCCATGACCCACTCCTGTGTCCTGACTCTGGCCTTGTTAAAGTGCTTTATTAGGTTTTGGAGAACAGTTTGTCAAGTCCCTTTATGGCTGCTTTAACAGCCAAAATGACACCAGGTATGATTTGCTAAGTCACAGTGGAGCCATATTGGCCAAGGCGAGGCGTGTAGTTGCTGTTAATGGCTCGAATATAATATTTAATGTGCCGTTGCCACAGTACTTAACTTTTGCGATGTTAAAAAAAAAGTCAAGAGCATTCATTTCCGTCTAAATACTTCGCTGATGAATGTAAAATGTGGTTGCTACTTTGCACACAGTGGGGTAGGTTGGCACACTGTTTTATTCGTGTGTGAATTGCTCATTAGCAAAACATCTTCCAATATTTGTTCCTGTGTACAATTGAAGCTTATGGTGTTGGCTTGAAATGCGGATCCCTCTCATATTCCAGATAATAAACTTTTAAAGACATTCTGACATGCTGGGACAACCAACCCCATCACGGGAATGGCAGTCACAATAGTCACAAAAAAGGCCAGAAGGCAGAACTAAATCTGAGAGTCAATTGACAAGTTGACAAATACATAACTTAATGCATCTTATCACATGCATCTTATGTGACAACCTACCCAAACTGGATTTTTTGCTAGCATCAAGGCTAACACCTGTGTAACAACTAGTTAGCAAGCTACAAATGTGGGTAGAGTAGACAAAAATGATACTCAAGTAGTTACGTTCCGGTGTAGCAGAGCTTGGAACGTGTCATGGTTGTTGTGTTGGTCTTGACCCCAGAATGCAGACACGGCAGGCAAAGTGCAGGTAAAAAAGTATTTTATAACAAAATATAGTGCAGCAGGGATGTGCACAAAAACAGCAAAATAGACACAGCAAGCATAGGGAAAGATATGCTCATTGGACGTTTAATGCACGCAAAGCAAAACAACTATTAAATCCCGTGCAGAAGACAAAGATGGCATATCAAGCATCCTGATTGCTAACCAGAAACAAGTGTGTCCTGATAGCCAATTAGGGACAGGTGAGGAAGCCAGCGCTCAGACTGGAGAATAGGTGTCAAAAGGAGGCAAACAGGAAGTGGTACTGAAAATAAGATCGATGGAAAAGAAACAATACAAAACACCGGAACTGTCCAAACCTGCCATAACAGGCATGACACAAGAGTACTTACTTTAGAGTAATATGACTCAAGTAAAAGTAAAATGTAGTCGCGCAAATAATTACTTGAGTAAGAGTGAGTATGTATTCAGTGAAAAACGACTCATTTACTGAGTAACTGGTGAGAAACTTATTCATTATTTAGTAGCTATTTTTAATAGTACTTACAATACATCTACAATACATTACATCAGAATGTGTGTGTGAGAGAGTGTGTGTGAGGGAGAGAAGGAGAGACACTATTATAGCATGTACTACAAAAGATGCACATTTTACAATCACTTATGACGTTATAACAGGGCGAATGTTAGCATATGGTATGCACAGTTTAAGCATAAAAAACATCTACAACTTACTGCAACATGTTTCCTTTATTTGGAGGTGGAATTCTTGTAGGCTGAAATGTGAACCTGCGATGAGGGGGCGACTTGTCCAGGGTGTACCCCGCCTTCCGCCCGAATGCAGCTGAGATAGGCTCCAGCACCCCCCGCGATCCCGAAAGGGACAAGCGGTAGAAAAATGGATGAATGGATGGATGGATGAAATGTGAACATTTCTACTGACACTAATGACAGCGAATTATAAAAATCAGTGATTCTCACACTGTGGTACGCGGAAACGTACCACAGTCTGTAAATATGTACTTTGTATGAAGTATCATTGTTGATGATGTTTGTGCATTGTGCTTGTTAAATAAAACCTCTGTCTTGTCCATAATGAATACTCAGACCTACTCTGCTACTGTATCTTAATGCTGGTCATTTTGGTGGTACTTGGAGAGCCAAATGTTTTCTGAGGTGGTACTTGGTGAAAAAAGTTTAGGAGCCACCGATTCAAATGTTATTTTTCATAGTTTGTAAGGTCAACATTAAAGAGTTGTGCTGCCTCATCTGACATAACTTATTACAATATATAGTTTGAGTGTGGTCATGTGACTGCCAGCCTCCGTTTGATTGGTGAAAAGAGTCAAACGTCACTAGTGCTTACATTGGATTGGTGAAACACAGTCATGTGACAGTGGCTGCTGGATACATCTCTCTAACGAGCCAAAACAATTAGTCTTTGCAAGCAGTAATTAATAGATTATAAATGAATATAAAAATTACAAACCCCGTCTCCATATCAGTTGGGAAATTGTGTTGGATGTAAATATAAACGGAATACAATGATTTGCAAATCATTTCCAACCCATATTCAGTTGAATATGCTACAAAGACAACATATTTGATGTTCAAACTGATAAACATTTTTTTTTTTGCAAATAATCATTAACTTCAGAATTTGATGCCAGCAACACGTGACAAAGAAGTTGGGAAAGGTGGCAATAAATACTGATAAAGTTGAGGAATGCTCATCAAACACGTATATGGAACATCCCACAGGTGAACAGGCAAATTGGGAACAGGTGGGTGCCATGATTGGGTATAAAAGTAGATTCCATGAAATGCTCAGTCATTCACAAACAAGGATGGGGCGAGGGTCACCACTTTGTCAACAAATGCGTGAGCAAATTGTTGAACAGTTTAAGAAAAACCTTTCTCAACCAGCTATTGCAAGGAATTTAGGGATTTCACCATCTACGGTCCGTAATATCATCAAAGGGTTCAGAGAATCTGGAGAAATCACTGCACGTAAGCAGTCCCTCAGGCTGTACTGCATCAACAAGCGACATCAGTGTGTAAAGGATATCACCACATGGGCTCAGGAACACTTCAGAAACCCACTGTCAGTAACTACAGTTGGTCGCTACATCTGTAAGTGCAAGTTAAAACTCTCCTATGCAAGGCGAAAACCGTTTATCAACAACACCCAGAAACGCCGTCGGCTTCGCTGGGCCTGAGCTCATCTAAGATGGACTGATACAAAGTGGAAAAGTGTTCTGTGGTCTGACGAGTCCACATTTCAAATTGTTTTTGGAAACTGTGGACGTCGTGTCCTCCGGACCAAAGAGGAAAAGAACCATCCGGATTGTTATAGGCGCAAAGTTGAAAAGCCAGCATCTGTGATGGTATGGGGGTGTATTAGTGCCCAAGACATGGGTAACTTACACATCTGTGAAGGCGCCATTAATGCTGAAAGGTACATACAGGTTTTGGAGCAACATATGTTGCCATCCAAGCAACGTTACCATGGACGCCCCTGCTTATTTCAGCAAGACAATGCCAAGCCACGTATTACATCAACGTGGCTTCATAGTAAAAGAGTGCGGTTACTAGACTGGCCTGCCTGTAGTCCAGACCTGTATCCCATTGAAAATGTGTGCCGCTTTATGAAGCCTAAAATACCACATTGGAGACCCCCGGAATGTTAAACAACTTATCAATCAATCAATCAATCAATGTTTATTTATATAGCCCTAAATAACAAATGTCTCAAAGGGCTGTACAAGCCACAACGACATCCTCGGTACAGAGCCCACATACGGGCAAGGAAAAACTCACCCCAATGGGACGTCGGTGAATGACTATGAGAAACCTTGGAGAGGACCGCATATGTGGGTAACCCCCCCCTCTAGGGGAGACCGAAAGCAATGGATGTCGAGTGGGTCTGACATAACATTGTGAAAGTCCTTACGTTGTACATCAAGCAAGAATGGGAAAGAATTCCACCTGAGAAGCTTAAAAAATGTGTCTCCTCAGTTCCCAAACGTTTACTGAGTGTTGTTAAAAGGAAAGGCCATGTAACACAGTGGTGAACATGCCCTTTCCCAACTACTTTGGCACGTGTTGCAGCCATGAAATTCTAAGTTAATTATTATTTGCAAAAAAAAAAAAAGTTTATGAGTTTGAACATCAAATATCTTGTCTTTGTAGTGCATTCAATTGAATTTGGGTTGAAAAGGATTTGCAAATCATTGTATTCCGTTTATATTTACATCTAACATAATTTCCCAACTCATATGGAAACGGGGTTTGTATATTAATAAATATAGTGATCCGAATGAAACTCAATGCAATGGAGGAAAAGTCACAATTGTTCTTCACAAAATACTCAAGTGAAAGTACAAACCCCAAAACCAGTGAAGTTGGCATGTTGTGTAAATCATAAATAAAAACAGAATACAATGATTTGCTAATCCTTTTCAACCTATATTCAATTGAATAGACTGCAAAGACAAGATACTTAACGTTCGAACTGGAAAACTTTGTTATGTTTTGCAAATATTAGCTCATTTGGAATTTGATGCCTGCGACATGTTTCAAAAAAGCTGGCACAAGTGGCAAAAAAGACTGAGAAAGTTGAGGAATGCTCATCAAACACTTATTTGGAACATCCCACAGGTGAACAGGCTAATTGGGAACAGGTGGGTGCCATGATTGGGTATAAAAGGAGCTTCCATGAAATGCTCAGTCATTCACAGACAAGGAAGGGGCGAGGGTCACCACTTTGTGAACAAATGCATGAGCAAATTGTCGAACAGTTTAAGAACAACATTTCTCAACCAGCTATTGCAAGGAATTTAGGGATTTCACCATCTACAGTCCGTAATATCATCAAAAAGTTCAGAGAATCTGGAAAATTCACTGCATGTAACATTGAATGCCCGTGACCTTGGATCCCTCAGGCTGTTCTGCATCAAAACATCAGTGTGTAAAGCATATCACCACATGGGCTCAGGAACACTTCAGTAAACCACTGTCAGTAACTACAGTTGGTCTCTACATCTGAAAATGCAAAGCGAAAAGCCATTTATCAACAACACCCAGAAACGCTGCCCGGTTTCGCTGGGCCCGAGTTCATCTAAAATGGACTGATGTAAAGCGGAAAAGTGTTATGTGGTCTGACGAGTCCAAATTTCAAATTGATTTTGGAAACTGTGGACGTCGTGTCCTCCGGACCAAAGAGGAAAAGAACCATCCGGATTGTTCTCGGCGCAAAGTTGAAAAGCCAGCATCTGTGATGGTATGGGGGTGTATTAGTGCCCAAGGCATGGGTAACTTACACATCTATGAAGGCACCATTAATACAGAAAGATACATACAGGTGTTGGAGCAACATATGTTGCCATCCAAGCAACGTTATCATGGACGCCCCTGCTTATTTCAGCAAGACAAGGCCAAGCCACGTGTTACAACAGCATGGCTTTGTATTAAAAGAGTGCGGGTACTAGACTGGCCTGCCTGTAGTCCAGACCTGTCTCCCATTGAAAATGTGTGGCGCAATATGAAGCCTAAAATACCACAACAATACTTTTCCGTAGTTGATGTCTGAAGAAGGGTATAAATACAAGAACACACACACACACACACACACACACACACACACACACACACACACACACACACACACACACACACACACACACACACACACACACACACACACACACACACACACACACACACACACACACACACACACACACATCGTTATCCAAAGTCATTACCCACCGTTTAAAAAAAAAGAGGCCTTAAACATTTTTTTTAAAAATAGTTTTATGACCATAAGAGTATTTAACAAGTGGGTAATGAAACGCCATAGGCAGGTAGTTCAGTTTAACCTTCATAGAAGGAAGCCATGTATCACATGTTGCCCCCGAGGCATGATGGGACACAAACGTCATCCTCCATTATCCAGCACACCTGAAGTGTGGCGTTTCGCTTTGCAAGGCGACGCTGACGGAGGAAATTAAAGGGAATTCAATTAATGGATGTTTTTTACGCACCAGGGAGAGGGCACAGCTGCACACGGGCACGCACAAGCATACACACACACACACACACACACACACACACACACACACACACACACACACACACACACACACACACACACACACACACACACACACACACACACACACACACACACACACACACACACACACACAGACACACACACACACACGCACACACGCGCGCACAGACGTTTATATGGTAAGCACATTTGAACAAAAGCTACTTACAACACAAGCTTGTTATAGGGCAAGGGTGCAGAAGGAAGCTATTAGGTATTTTTTTTAATGATATGTAATATAATGATAATTAATAATGATATGTAATATATATTTATAATTAAGACAGAGCAGTGCTTATTAACATAGAGTAACTTCCAAAGTCTGTTTCATGATGTTGATTGACTTCTATGTTTTTCCATTGGAAATATTCTAAACTCATGAATACAACTTTACAATTTTATACAATTTTAACATGTTCTCTAGTAAAAATATCTATATTTGCACATTTCCTGATATCAGCTTCCTGCACTCTATACAGCCTGTGTAATGTATCTAATGTACGTATTTATATATGTATGTATATATGTATATATATATATATATATATATATATATATATATATATATATATATATATATATATATATATATATATATATATACATATATATATACATACACATACATCCATTGTCTACCGGTCGTCACACACACACATTTATATATATATATATATATATATATATATATATATATATATATATATATATATATATATATATATATATATATATATATATATATATATATATACACTTTTATATTTACAGCACATGTATAAGTGCTTTTCCTGGAAGAGAAAAAGTACGTACCTCAGATACAAATAAAAAGCAAGACCCAAAATGTTTTTTAATATTATAAAAGTAAATAAATGTGACCAAGAAGTATTTGATGACATTTTTATTTAAGTGAATTATTATCTTATTTTTCTTCTTGTCCTATTAATGAGCAGCCTGTATTAACATTGATGAGAGAAAATTAAATTACATTAAAAAAAAAAGAAAACTCCAAAGTGCCTCACTTGCCTTGAACCTCACTGCCCGTCACTGGTTTTAAACTTCTTAATTGGCATACAAGTATAATGAGAAGTTACAGTTTTTTTTCGATTGCTAACAAGTGTTGGCGGAAACTGAAGTCACATGTTCAAAACTCTTAACGCAGCCTGCATTTCCATTACAGCCGTGTTATAGGCACCGTTTGGGAACAATAAAGTATGTAAATAAACATTTACAAAATCTTTCTATGTGAGCATCTTATTTTACAAATACATCTGCAGCTTATTGTCTAGTACGGCTCATATATGAAAAATCTTCTAAAACTTAGTGGGTGTGGCTTATAGTCTGGAAAAATCTTATATAAAGATAAAAGTTAAAGTTAATGTCCCAACGATAGTCACACACACACACACTAGGTGTGGTGAAATTATCCTCTGCATTTGACCCATCTCCATGTTCACCCCCTAGGAGGTGAGGGGAGCAGTGAGCAGCAGCGGTGGCCACGCTCGGGAATCATTTTGATGATTTAACCCCCAATTCCAACCCTTGATGCTGAGTGCCAAGCAGGGAGGCATTGGGTCCCATTTTTATAGACTTTGGTATGAATATATAAATACATGTGATCTTTCTTTATAATTTTAGCAATATTTTGATATTATTATTTTTTTAATAGATTTCAATGGGACCGGAGCAGAAATGTGTCATGTTTTACCCCATCATGGTGTTTTGATTGCGTTTTAACAGCTTTAAAGTGTTTTAGGATTTGAAAAATGTCCTGTAAAAATGAGGTATTTTGCAGGTGTTCAACTAACAACTGAAAAAAAGACTTCATACATTTTGGTGACTGAGGTCACTGAATGCATTTTGTGTCAAAGCAATGACAAGTGATTAACAGTTTCTGTTTTACAGATGGACCAATGGGAATCTACATACCCTGAATAGAAGACGACTCTTCCATTTACTATGAGAAAAGTTGGCCTTAACTTTCTTCAGTCAAAAGCTGTGCTAGAAAGTTGAATAGCTGCTCTTTGCGTCTCCCTTGAGGGGATATTGTCGCTGAGTCTTTGCTTTTTCTGTGGGGTCAATTAGGGAGAAAATGAGGGGGACACTTCCAGTCTGTTACCATAAAAAGGACCATAGCCGACTACCTGGCAGCCAATTGCTTGCTTGCATTGCATATAATATCCCATTAAACTGCCCTGCTGTCTGAGTGCAGCTGCTGTGACAAAGAGGAAGGGAATACATCATGTGCAGTAGTCTGTACTAGAGAATGAATATGGCTGTATATTATTTACAAAAAAGCAATTGCCAAGATGTAAAGGGAAGAGAAATATAGCTGCGACATACATTACTTTACCGCGCAGGGTTAATTTATGGCTGCTAACAAAAAAATATTCTATTTTTTAATAACAAGCTTCTGTGGTACTCATAGAGGGACTGGCCCCAAAGTTAATTGAAAAGTGTCCGGGTGCTCATTTGCATAAAAAACACATTTAAAAGGTGAAAAATTATAAATAAATAGATGGCCACCTGTGAAATATGGCTTTTGGCCTGACGGTCGTTTATAACTGTGCCTTTAATTACGTGACAGGCTGGGCTTGTGCCGCTGTAATGAGAGGCCGGAGTGATGGAGAGGAGACACCAGGCTGCAGGTCGTTTAGTGCATGGACACATACTGCAATACTACTACTATTACTGTATATGTATTGTTAACTCTCATATTGGATTACAAAAGAGATGATGCATAATGGTATGTATAAGTTATGCCAAATATTTATGCAGGCTCTGGTAAAGAGACAGTTAAAAAAACTAGAAAGGGATATACTGTATGACACTACTGTATACTGAATGATATACTGTATGACTATACTACTGTACTGTATAATATACTGTATGATACTACTGTATACAATATTGTATGACATTACTGTATACTTTACTACTGTATACTGTATTATATACTTTGACACTACTGTATACTATACTACTGTATATTGTATAATGTACTGTGTGACACTACTGTATACCATACTACAGTACTGTGTACTGTATAATATACTGTATGGCACTACTGTACATTATACTATTGTATACCGTTTAATACACTGTATTATATTACTATACACTATATTACTTACTGTATAATATACTTTATGACACTACTGTATTCTATACTACGGTATACTATACTGTGTGACACTACAAAATACTATACTACTGTACTGTATACTGTATAATATATTGTATGATACTACTGAATACCATACTACTATACTGTTTAATATACAGTATACTGTATAAAATACTACTCTACTGCATAATGTATACTAGACTGTATAACACGACTGTATACAATACTAATACTACTGCACTGTATACTGTATAAAATACTGTATGACATTACTGCACACTATACTATTGTATAATGTATACTACACTGTATACTGTACTGTTTAAATCTACTGCATGAATCTACTGTATACTGTATAACATATTGTACTCTACTACTGTATACTATACTACTGTACTGTATACTGTGTAATATATTGTATGAAACTATTGTATACTATACTACTGTACTGTATACTGTGTAATATAATAATAATACCTGGGATTTATATAGCGCTTTTCTAAGTACCCAAAGTCGCTTTACATGTTTTTCTGAACCCATCATTCATTCACACCTGGTGGTGGTAAGCTACTTTCGTATGACGGAAGCGTGGCTGCAATTTGCGCCTACGGCCCCTCCGACCACCACCTATCATTCATCATTCATTTCACCGATGTGAGCGGCACCGGGGGCAAAGGGTGAAGTGTCCTGCCTAAGGACACAACGGCAGCGATTTTTTAGATGGTAAGAGGCGGGGAGCGAACCTGCAACCCTCAGGTTTCTGGCACGGTTGCTCTACCCACTACGCCACACCGCCCATATATTGTATGAAACTATTGTATACTATACTACTGTACTGTATAATAAACTGTATGAAACTACTGTGTACTATACTACTGTATAAAATACTTTATGACAGTACTGTATACTATACTACTGTATAAAATACTTTATGACTACTGTATACTATACTACTGTATACTGTATAGAATACTGTATGACACCACCCCCCACCCCCACCTCTATCTATTTTATGCATTAAGAAAAGAGTTTACCTTGCCCTGCAGGTACTTTCTCTCCCCCTATCCTCGTCTCCTTGTTTAACCCTCAGAGGAGGATGGAGTCTGGAAGTAGAAGACATGTTTCACTGTTGCAACCCAAGAAATATTGCAAGATAGACAAGCAAGCGGGAAATAATCCCTGGGATGAAATTAGCAAGGCGAGGGGTTACAGAGGGATGATAGAACGAGGGGGGATATTAGGGTCCGTCGCTGAGCTCTGCTAGAGGCAACTCGTCCACGGGGATAATTACAAGATGCTCCCGGGATATGTCTGTCTGTCTTTTTGTCGGTCTCGCCGTGTCGGCCTTCATTTTTTGACGGCTCTATTTTCACAATGTGTGTTTGTGTGCATGTGTGTGTGTGTGTGTGTTGTCCTTCCTTTTCATCACTCCTGTGCTTCACTTACCTAGTAAAAGCTATTAAAACTCAAATTGTTCCAGGGCTGTGAGCAGACGGGAGAAGAGAAATGGCACACTCCAATCTATAGTAATAATAATAATAATAATGTGTGTGTGTGTGCGTGTGTGTGTGTCTGTTTTTGTGATCCTAAGGTATAGGCCACGCCTGTACTGTTGTTCCGAAACAGCAGTATTATGTCCTATGTAAAAAAACCAACGTATTGTCTCCTGTTTAAGTAACACTGGTCATCCTGCACATCCTGCTGTGTACGTGGCCTGCAAAAATCTGGAAATGTATGTTGATAATGTATTTCAGCATTTTTGCTAAACTTTGGCAGAAAAAATTGTACCGCACAGAGCTGCAGTTCTTCCTAACTCAATATTATTTGAGGTCAAAAACAATTCTAAGCATTTTTTGTCATTGAAACTATTTTTGAAATTATTTCTACAAAAGCTGAACTTTAATATCTGCTTGTCACCTTGACTTCTGATCGCAAAGTTCATTTTCCATCCAATCACATCTGAATCACGATTCTCATTTGTTCAAATACAATATCGGCTCATAGTTTAAAAAAAAATCCTAAAAATATACTTAAACAAATAATAAAATAAAAAATGTTTTTCAACCTTTTTTGAGCCAAGGGACATTTTTTGCGTTGAAAAAATCCAGAGGCACACCACCAGCAGAAATAATTAAAAACCGAAACTCAGTTGACAGTAAAAAGTATTTTTGTCTTTTTTTGGTATTTTCCTGTAGCAGTTTCATGTCTTCCTTTGAGCGATATTTCCCGCATCTACTTTGTTTTAGCAATCAAGAATATTTCAATTGTTTCTATCCTACTTTGTGGGGACGTTGTTTATTGTGATGTCATGTTAGGATGTGCATTGTGGACGCCGTCTTTTCTCCACAGTAAGTTTTTGCTGTCGTCCAGAATTCTGTTTTTGTTTACTTTGTAGCCAGTTCAGTTTTAGTTTCGTTCTGCATAGCCTTCCCTAAGCTTTAATGCCTTTTCTTAGGGGCACTCACCTTTTGTTTATTTTTGGTTTAGGCATTAGATACCTTTTTACCTGCACACTGCCTCCCGCTGTTTCCAACATCTACAAAGCAATTAGCTACCGGCTTCCACCTACTGATATGGAAGAGTATTACACAGTTACTCTGCCGAGCTCTAGACAGCACCGACACTCAACAACAGCACATCATTTTCAGACTATAATTACTCATTTGCAAAAAATGTTTTTTAACCCAAATAGGTGAAATTAGATAATATCCCACGGCACACCAGACTGTATCTCACGGGTGTGCCGCGGCACAATGGTTGAAAAACACTGTTTTAGGCCATCTGCAGCTTATACGTCAGCAGCCAAGACGAGCTTTTGTAACCTGTAACACTTTTTTAAAAAGGTTTTATTATCATTTATAAATCAAATGATATATTGCAAGAATCTGTTTAAATTGAGTATTGTGTTGAATCGAATCAATTCTGAAACAAATCGTCACCCAAAAAATCGGAATAGATTTGAACCGTGACTTGTTATTAGATTCACATAAAATCACGTCACACACAATACGACAATAACCATATGACTAGGGAAATTGTGTAACAATATCATGTGGCGACTGTACATTTCTATAGTTTTACAGGTGGCTTGTTGAGGGCAACCATTGCCGTGATGTTTGATATTCCTGATTTACATGCTGGGCTCAAACCAGAGTCACAAATCCCCACTGATTTAGAATTTTTCGACTTCGAGCAGTGCTAGCAAAAGAGCTAAAAGTCACAGGCTGTCAACCCATTGTCCAGTAGAGCTCTTAAGGCATTGGAAAATTAGGTTTACGCAATGTGCTGCCGTACATAATTTGTTACATTCATACAAATACTTGATATAATGTATTTTCCGGACTGTAGGGCGCACCGGTATTTAAAAAGTACTCACCAAATTTTACCCTCCCAAAATTGTATTTTTACACAGCCGCACCGGACTATAAGCAGCAGATGTATACCGGTATGAAATATTTTGTAAATCTTTATTTACTTACCTTAAAGAGGCTGTTTGCAGCTTCCCCACAGTTATATTTTTCAAAGCAAAAAATATAACAAGGACACCTAGCTTATGTTACCATTAGTTGTTTAACAGAACACATTTGTATGACGGTTGTCTACATTTTTCACAATTACTAAGTTTTTGTGGTACATTTTTTTAACGGCCCGAGTAAAATGATAGGTGTTCACGGCGGTCACTTACCTGGTGTCGTCAACACGTACAGTAGGAAGGAGATTCATATATGAAAAGTGACAAATTGGGTGGGGCGCACAATACACTTTAACTGCCAGATGGCAGTGGAGTGTTGAATATCTTAAAATATGTTTTGTGGCAATTCCAACTTTGACCATAGCAACAATATGTAGAGTGGCAATTTCTATTATTTTTAGCAGACTGCATTACAAAATGATTAACCGCCCCCTTCCTCTCACGCGAGATCCACCCAGGCATGGGGCCATATGAATCCCTTCCCTACTGTACATGCAGGGAGCGTGTGCAACACATACAAATGCAGTCCAAGAGAAACAACAACCGATTTGCAGTCATGTTGTTGTTATTATAAAATATACATCTAATAACAGCGAACGCTAGCTATCCAAATTGCTATTATTTGCTAACAACACCGAAAGCTAATACTTACACATGTACGTAATTACGTCATTAGGTACGAGAAGCCAATACTCTATTAAATACATTGGAACGTTGGCGCCCTCTAGGCATCTGTGTAAATGTTGCAAACAGCCCCTTAAATTGTTTCCACACGGCAGTAAAACGGCTGATCAAACTTAAAAGAAGTCATCGTCATGGACCCCCCTAGCTACGGAAGCTAACTCTCCTATCAACTTAACAGACTCAATAACTCCTCTGTGATGTTTTGGTGAATTTACAAAACTGAAACTAAACAAAAGAATGATATTGTAAGTTAATAATACTAAAATAGACATGTATATGTATATGTGTTAGCATATTCGCTAATGCTAACAACACTAGCTTGAATATATTACCATAGCGCGTGTTAGGATCCGCTGCTCGGATCACAATTTGTTTACACTTTAGCGTCACGTGTTTGTTTCTGTTGCCATGACTGCAGATTTTGCTCACCTGCCTCTGGTTAGCGTTTCGGGACGCGCACCTGTTGCCCGAGCGCTAATCAGAGGGCTATTTAGTCTTCGCCCGGGCAGCACTCTGCCTGGCTTCCTAATTTGCTTTCACGCAACAGCTAACGACCACCTTGTTTCCTGCTAGCTCTCATGCTATGTTATTTTGCTTACTAGCTCCCACGCTAGTCGTTTTTGTTTTTTTTCTGTCTGATTTATTTGTGGAAATAAATCATTTTCCTACCTGCAAGCTGTGTCCGAGCCGTCTGCATCATTGGGAGAACACCCTCGCACCACGATGCGACCCGGTCGTTACAGTAGGAAGCCAGCAAGAAGAAGTTCTCCCGCAACGAGCACGTCGGAGGAGATGGACGAAGGTGCGTGGATGGTGTTGCGAGCAATGGAGGCGGAGACTCTCCGCTATTCCCCTTCGGAGCGCCAGGACCTGATATGGGGTCCTAACGGAAGGTTGGTCCCAATCCACTCCGTTTGGCCCGAGGACATCGCCACACCTCCGCACCACCGGACGCGTCAGCGAAGACGGAAGCCGCCAACGAGGTCTTCACTTCGCTGCAAAGACGCGCCACTCCCACAGACTCCTCCACCGGTACACAGTAAGCAACATTCAGCCCAAGATTCCCCTCCTCACATGTTTGGCAACCCTATCGACCACTTTGCCAAACATTTCACCGATTGGGCTGTCAGTCAGCTGGAGACCCACACAGATGACGTCATCCCGCCCACTGTGGATGACGTCAGAGACGAAGAATTTTTTTAAAATTCTTCTGCTCCTTTTTATCAGCCACCTCCTAAGGACTTGAATTCTAAGATAAGACATTATCAGGACATTTTTGTGAAATGTAAATCTAGTCAGTCCCGGTCACCTGACTTTCTAGCTCCACCCCCAGTGACTATTGCTCCGCCCACTGCACATATTTTTTCCCCCTGTGCTCCCACCCAGTCTCAAGTGGGGAGTAAGAAAAGACATTTTGGACAATTTAGAGGAGAGGATTCAGCCCTCCCCCGGACCTCCCACCACCCACCCTTGAAGACGGTTCCAATCCGCAAGGAGCGCGTCTGGGATCCGCTTTTTGAGGGGGGGGCTAGTACTGGGAGCTGTGCGAGTGGGGTGGCACAACGGCGTGCTAAGCCGCAACCTCCTGCTCGGCCACCGCCACCTGTCCTTCGGCCTGCTAAGCCGCAACCGCCAGCTAGGCCACCTGCACCTAAGCTAGCGCCAAGGCTAAGGCTAGCACCAGCTCCACCACAGGTTCCAGTACCTGCACCTCGGCTGGTTCCCACACCAGTACCTGCACCTCGGCTGGTTCCCAGACCAGTACCTGCACCTCGGCTGGTTCCCAGACCAGTACCTGCACCTCGGCTGGTTCCCGCACCAGTACCTGCACCTCGGCTGGTTCCCGCACCAGTACCTGCACCTCGGCTGGTTCCCGCACCAGTACCTGCACCTCGGCTGGTTCCCGCACCAGTACCTGCACCTCGGCTGGTTCCCGCACCAGTACCTGCACCTCGGCTGGTTCCCGCACCAGTACCTGCACCTCGGCTGGTTCTCGCACCAGTACCTGCACCACGACTGGTTCTCGCACCAGTACCTGCACCACGACTGGTTCTCGCACCAGTACCTGCACCACGACTGGTTCTCGCACCAGTACCTGCACCACGACTGGTTCTCGCACCAGTACCTGCACCACGACTGGTTCTCGCACCAGTACCTGCACCACAACTGGTTCTCGCACCAGTACCTGCACCACGACTGGTTCTCGCACCAGCTCCGGCTGCCACGACAGCGACTCCGGCTGCCACGACAGCGACTCCGGCTGCCACGACAGCGACTCGGCTGCCACGACAGCGACTCCTGCTGCCACGACAGCGACTCCTGCTGCCACGACAGCGACTCCTGCTGCCACGACAGCGACTCCTGCTGCCACGACAGCGACTCCGGCTGCCACGACAGCGACTCCGGCTGCCACGACAGCGACTCCGGCTGCCACGACAGCGACTCCGGCTGCCACGACAGCGACTCCGGCTGCCACGACAGCGACTCCGGCTGCCACGACAGCGACTCCGGCTGCCACGACAGCGACTCCGGCTGCCACGACAGCGACTCCGGCTGCCACGACAGCGACTCCTGCTGCCACGACAGCGACTCCTGCTGCCACGACAGCGACTCCTGCTGCCACGACAGCGACTCCTGCTGCCACGACAGCGGCTCCGGCTGCCACGACAGCGGCGACTCCGGCTGCCACGACAGCGCGGACTCCGGCTGCCACGACAGCGGCGACTCCGGCTGCCACGACAGCGGCGACTCCGGCTGCCACGACAGCGGCGACTCCGGCTGCCACGACAGCGGCGACTCCTGCTGCCACGACAGCGGCGACTCCGGCTGCCACGACAGCGACGTCGACACCTACCGCTTCCACGGCGACGTCTCAGCGACCTCGAGTGGTCCGGCTGCGCAAGCAGCTTTCTCAGAGGACTCAGAGGCTGCTGAGATTCTGGCGCCACTCACGCCCCACCTTCTCGGCGGCCACGAATGTGGCCTTACCGTGGTCGCCCGCCTCGCCCGCCTCGCCAGCGGCGGCGGCGTTCCATTCGCCGCCGCCACCTGACCCTTCCCCGGTGGATTCGGGGACACGTGGCCTGGCGACCCACCACCAAGTCACCCCCCCCGCCCGCCCTTGACTCGTGAACTATTGCCTTTTTTTTTTTGGGTTCCAGTTGTTTTTTTTGTTTTCAAGGGACATCTGGAATCTGTCCTTTTAGGGGGGGGTACTGTTAGGATCCGCTGCTCGGATCACAATTTGTTTACACTTTAGCGTCACGTGTTTGTTTCTGTTGCCATGACTGCAGATTTTGCTCACCTGCCTCTGGTTAGCGTTTCGGGACGCGCACCTGTTGCCCGAGCGCTAATCAGAGGGCTATTTAGTCTTCGCCCGGGCAGCACTCTGCCTGGCTTCCTAATTTGCTTTCACGCAACAGCTAACGACCACCTTGTTTCCTGCTAGCTCTCATGCTATATTATTTTGCTTACTAGCTCCCACGCTAGTCGTTTTTGTTTTTTTTCTGTCTGATTTATTTGTGGAAATAAATCATTTTCCTACCTGCAAGCTGTGTCCGAGCCGTCTGCATCATTGGGAGAACACCCTCGCACCACGATGCGACCCGGTCGTTACAGCGCGTACAAAAATGCATGAAAACATTCCTACGGATGTCACACGTGGGACAGTTTAGTAAGTATGAATTGTTTTAGTTATATTGTAATACCTACAAACGTTGCTTGGAGTGATGAATGAAGAATATTTTCGAGCAGAAACGCTATGGACGCTTACACTTCCAGTTCAATGCACAAAACAGGAAGTACATTTTCAACCTGCAGTACCTCCAGTTAGCAAACTCGTCCAAAAGATGGCGCTGTACCACAAACAATAACACACCTTTTCAGTGTCTCTGTTGGTGTAATCTGAAAAGTATATGTTGAATACAAAACTTTAGCAAAAAAAAAATCATAAATTAACCGCACCAGTTTTTAAACCACATTGTTCAAAACGTTGGAAAAAGTAGAGGCTTACAATCCAAAGAGGTTCATTAGGCCTTCAAAAAATTATGCAATCACGTGACAACTTCTGAGGAAGACAACAGTTGTAGCCGAAACCGTCAGGTATGAAAGTAAACACACAGGTCTGGCTATAAGAATAACACATTCTAGAGGTTATGGTAGTTCAATAAAAAGTACAATACAGTACTAGTCTTGGATTAGTACTTGATTTGCTGCTTGGATTACAATATTAATTCCCAGTATTTGGGCATAAATGAATCAGGAAGAACATCTGATAACAATATCGTTGTTGCCCCATGTTTAAATATGTGCAGTTGCCCACTTTATTATACGTTTACAGTGACTGGATCTCTGCCCAAACATTGGGTATGACATGCCATGACCCAAATGTAAGCTGTGAAGTGAATGAAGTAAATTGAATTATATTTATACAGCACTTTTTCTCAAGAGACTCAAAGCGGTTTCATTATTTACATCTTTAAGCTACAATTAAACCAGTGTGGGTGGCGCTGGGAGCAGGTGGTTAAGTGTCTTGCCCAAGGACACAACAGCGGTGACTAGGATGGCGGAAGCGAAAATCGAATCTGGAACCCTCAAGTTGGTGGCACGGCCCAGCTACCAACCACGGCACACTGCTTTTGGGCAATTTATTTCCAAGAAAAAATTCTGCAAAAATTCAGTTGTTTTATATTGGGTGTTTTGAGATGTATAGATATAAATCAACAGGTGGCGCCAAACGTCTTCTCCCCAAGCAAGTCAGAGCTTTTATTCCAATCACTCACACTCCAGTGACCTGGAGAGATGCACCTCTGATGCTGAGACACAGAAAAGTGTCTCAAAAGTTGTTAGCAATTTAGCAAACGACAGAGGAATTGGCAGAGTTATCATGTGAATTTTAAGACAATGGTGGTCGATGAATCAAACAAACTGTTCAGCTGCGAGGGAATATGATATACAGTCGAACCTCGATTTACGAACACCTTGTTGTACGGACTTTTCGATTTACAAACCACAGACCGTATGAAAATATGCTCGGTTGTAGGAACCTTGTTTCAGTGTATGAACGTTTCATTCACAGATTGTGTCTCTTGCAGTGAAGCCATTTTGTGCCCGGCAGCACATCCATTGTGGGCAGCCTGATCTTTGGTGCTCATTTAGTAAGCACAGCAGTGCTGCTGTTAGCTCCTAAGGATTTTTTTAGCCTTTTAAAAAAATGTTTTCAATACGAGTCCAAAGATAGTAATGGACAAGTGATGTGTTTTGAAAAATTCAGGAAATATCCACAGCGTTGTCGAGACAATCAAATCATCCTCCCCCTTTCTTCCGCTGTACGACAGTGTCTTCCCCCCGTCATCTTTGCCGTACCGGTAGTTTTTAGCACTTCCATTGCGAGTCTACACTGACAGATTTTTCAGCGCTGTGTGTAATGTTCTTTATTCTCAATGAAACATCAAAGTTTTGGGTTTGCTTTAATTTATTGAACAGGCTTCAACCTGCAGTCCACACATATCTCTTATGTGTGACTGCCATCTCCTGGTCACACTTATCATTACACCTTGTACCACATAAAATTGCAAAAATTATTCTGTGCATTAGGCGCACCGGGTTATAAGGCGCAGTGTCAATTTTTGAAAAATAAAAAATTAAAGGATTAAAGGATTAAAGTTTAAAATAAAAAAATTAAGGATCCTAAGTGTTACGTACAACGGGGGAAGTAGACGACACCACGGCAGAGATTAGTTCAGTAGGTTTATTGAACTCGATGTTGATGAAGTGGGGGAGTGTGTATGCTACTAAAGATGAATGGTGCAAGAGGATGTGTAGAATTTACAATATAAATGTTACCAGAGTTTGTTGTAAGTGTGTGTTGGATGAATCCTTCGTCAGACCAAAAGGGCAAGGTGAGAAGGCAGTCCGTGGGCAGGCAAGCGGTCGGGGGCTGGAGAGAAACAACGAGGTCCGTGTCCAAGCGGGGGTCGAGGATCGAGGGAGGCAGTCCGGAATCCAGAGGGAAGTCGTGGCACACAGCTCGAGCACGCGAAACAAGGGAGACACTGCGGGGAACACAAAGGACGTAAGACACGGGCACAGGGAAGGCACAGAGAGAGCGCAAGTACGCAGGAGGGAAGTTAGAGACGGGATCCTTACTACGAGGAGTGAACTATGTTCCGGCAATGGATCTTCGGGTCCGCTGGTCTTTATGCTGTCTGCCCTCATCAGACCCAGGTGCGCAGATTGGTGATTGCCTGCAGCCGCGTGGCGGCGATGCAGGAAGAGCGAGCAGGGGCACTGGCGCACTTCTAGAGGAGGTGCCGGCTGTGTTTGCAGCAGAAGACATGCGGGATTCCGCATGCACTGTGACACAAAGTGTGCCTTACAGTCCGAAAAATATGGTATGTTTGTAAATCGAGGTTCCACTGTACCTGTATGTACAATTTTTTCTCAAAAGATATTTTTTTCCAAAAGGTGTTGGGCTAAGTATAAAATGTGATAAACAATCTTAATAACTTGTTTTTATTCTTTTTGTGATGCATGCCTAAAAAAGAAAACAATTTTCTATAGTCATACAGCATATGCTCATTACACTATATGATATTATAATACAAGCAATGTAATCGTGGACCAAGACTTATGCACAGTACTGTCAGACTATTAGTGTACTATAATGTCCCCATGCAGTAGTGGTCAGTGAGCATAAGCATTGCCCCGCCGACGACTGACCTCTCTCTCGGGAAACCATGACTTTGAAAGTGCTGGACACAATTTACACACTCACACACGCGCACACACTCAAAATGAAGAATGTATTAGGGCGGAATCATTCATCACTTTTACAAATATAACAGAGGTTTTTTGCAAGCAAACCAGACGAGAGAAGTTAAAGCAGTTGCACTCCATCAAGCTGCAGGTAACATAAATGCCTATCCCATTAGGAATTAAATCATTTATTGAACGCTTGAATAAGTTATAGAAGGAACACAGTTAAGTTTTAGGACAGTGACGGAGCTTTTCTTTTTGAAATGATGATTTAGCCTTTATACACTACACAGCTGAAAGTAAACAATCAACCTGTTATCGGGGTGTAAAAATGTTGAACACTAGTTATTCTAGAATATATTTATTTTCAGGGGCTCCAAGTGTTAGCATAATTTTTAATACTTGGATGAAAATCAATGTTCTTCCCTGAATACTTGCTGCTGGTTGGTGACTCTTGCTGTCTTCACCTTTGTCTCGCAGGAATTCTCAACTGGTGGATCGCAGAAAGCAAGTCAGAAATTACCTTAACATATTGAATATGCGGCGATTGTCAGATTTGTTTTTTTTTCCTAATTTGAACTAAAAATAGTTTTGAAATAAACTTTTGATTGAAAAGCATCTTCTTTTTTGGTATATATCAAAAATAGGGTTGTTGAAATAAAAAATTAAAGTACTGGTTAATCAAAAAATGAACGGTAAAAACACCCTGAGACTTTAATTAATTGCTCTCTTTGTCTGGTCAACATAAATAGCTTGTTTTTACAGTTAAACTTTTGATTAAACAGCAATTTTACATTATTGAACTTTTGGACATTTTGTTTCCAAATTGTATCAGATACTGACTGAATTTTGGGGTTTTATTAGCTGTAAGCTAACTCATGAAAGTTACAAAAAAATAATACATTCTTGAACTATTTCACTCTTGGGTGCAGAAAATTCATATAAAAAAGAGTTACCATTTTTGAAGCACCCCCCGCGACCCCGAAAGGGACAATCGGTAGAAAATGGATGGATGGATGGAATTAACTACTCAAATAAATAACGTTTTTAGACCTATTCTAATTAATTTGTTTATTTGCTTGAGTTGACTTCTATAAAAGGGACAGCACGGTGGTCAGGGGTTAGTGCATGTGCTCACAATACAAAGGTCCTGGGTTCAATCCCTGGGCTTGGGGTCTTTCTGTGTGGAGTTTGCATGTTCTGTCCGTGACTGCATGGGTTCCCTCCGGGTACTCTGGCTTCCTCCCACCTCCAAAGACATTCACTTGGGGATAGGTTGATTGGCAACACTAAATTGGCCCTAGTGAAGGTTGTCTGTCTATCTGTGTTGGCCCTGGAATGAGGTGGCGACTTGTCCAGGGTGTACCCCGCCTACTGCCCAAATGCAGCTGGGATAGGCTCCAGCACCCCCCGCAACCTCAAAAGGGACAAGCGGTGGAAAATGGATGGATGGATGGATGGGACTTCTATAAAAGTGGGTTGGGACTCAAAGATCATGAAAAAAATTGCTTTTCAAAGATAAATAGTAAATGGATTTTACTTGTATAGCGCTTCTCTCCCTTCAAAGTACTTAAAGTGCTTTGACATTATTTCCACATTTACCTACGGATCGAATCAGCAACCATCACGTTGGGAGACAACCCCTTTACCGGCTGAGCCATGCCGTCTCGAGATGACACCAGTTCTGTTGTATTTTGTAAATAGTAGGCTTGTCAAGTGATTTTTTTTTCTTGAAGTGTAATTAATCATGATTAATCACAGGTTGTCATTTGCTTGCATTAATAAAATGTGCTTATGAAAATACCCCAATATTTGGATACAAATGCAATGTTGTAGTCAGAATGTCATGGAATAAAGTTTTGTATATATATATATATATATATATATATATATATATATATATATATATATATATATATATATATATATATATATATATATATATATATATATATATATATATATATATATATATATATATATATATATATATATATATATATATATATATATATATATATATATATATATATATATATATATATATATATATCAGTGGCGTGCAGTCAATAGAGGCAGGGGAGGCGGGGCCTCACCTGCCATCATGGAAATGAGGTATATAATGTACAGTGTATTTTGTCAACAACTGTATGTGTGTAACGTATTTTTTGTGCTGAGCATTCATAAAACTGCTGCAAAAGACGTCCTGGCTGAGGCTCGCAGTATACCCGCCTCCTGGTGGTATAGGGCGCTAGTGATCCCAGAGATCATTCTTGCGACTACTCGGCTGCAGAAGAAGTGACAACAAGCAGCAACAGTTAGCAGCGATCGTTTATTTTTTCCTCTCGCCTGGATTTTTAACATGGAGGATTACGTATCTAAAATAAAACAGTTTTCTAAACTGGACATTCAATCGAAGCAGGAGGTAATAATTAAAGGAAGATCTCCATCGAGACAGAGATACTTTTAAAACTGAAGAAAGATAAGGAAGACTTCTATAAACAAGTTATCGATGCTTTTGTTCAGAAGGAGCAGCGCATGGACTTCCTTTATAAGTAAAGGTAAGACCATAATAAAGTTTTTTTAATTAAATGTGCTTTTTTGTGTGCTACAGTTTGTATGTGTAAAGTTAAAGTAAGTTACAGTACCAATGATTGTCACACACACTAGGTGTGGTGAAATTTGTCCTCTGCCTTTGACCCATCCCCTTGTTCACCCCCTGGGAGGTGAGGGGAGAAACTGGCAGCAGCGGCGCCGCGCCCGGGAATCATTTTTGGTGATTTAACCCCCAATTCCAACCCTTGATGCTGAGTGCCAAGCAGGGAAGAATGCTGGTATGAGCTTTTAAACATAACCCGTTAACTGCTGCCAATCAAATGGTGAATAAGATACTCTTTAGGGTTCATATGTCTGTAAATCTGACTGTGATGAAGTCAGCGCCTCACCAGCCATGAACCTCACCGCACGTCACTGATATATATATATATATATATATATATATATATATATATATATATACTGTATATGTAACGCTGGTTGCCACGTTTACACGGGACAGTGGCCAAGACGCCAATTATTGTGCACACGAGTGTGGTTATTAGGGCTGCGAATCGTTGGGTGTCCCACGATTCAATTCAATATCAACTCTTGGGTCACGATTCGATTCAAAATCGATTTTTTCCGATTCAACGCGATTCTCGATTCAAAAACGATATTTTCCCGATTCAAAACGATTCTCTATTCATTCAATACATAGGATTCCAGCAGGATCTAAACCCAGTCTGCTGACATGCAAGCAGAGTAGTAGATTTTTGTAAAAAGCTTTTATAATTGTAAAGGACAATGTTTTATCAACTGATTGCAATAATGTAAATTTGTTTTAACTATTAAATGAACCAAAACTATGACTTATTTTATCTTTGTGAAAATATTGGACACAGTGTGTTGTCAAGCTTATGAGATGCGATGCAAGTGTAAGCCACTGTGACACTATTGTTCTTTTTTTTTATTTTTATAAAAGTCTAATGATAATGTCAATGAGGGATTTTTAATCACTGCTATGTTGAAATTGTAACTAATATTGATACTGTTGTTGATAATATTCATTTTTGTTTCACTACTTTTGGTTTGTTCTGTGTTGTGTTTGTGTCTTTTCTCAATTGCTCTGTTTATTGCAGTTCTGAGTGTTGCTGGGTCGGGTTTGGTTTCGGAATTGGATTGCATTGTTATTGTATTGCTGTGTATTGTTTTGTTGGATTGATTAATTAAAAAAAAAGTATTTATTTTAAAAGTAAAATAAAAAAAAATAAAAAAATACATTTAAAAAAAAAAATCGATTTAAAAAAAATGAGAATCGATTCTGAATCGCACATCGTAAGAATCGCGATTCGAATTCAAATCGATTTTTTCCCACACTCCTAGTGGTTATATACCATATATAATAAAACTAGTTTTTTTTCATATGACCATAAACATGCACACATATTTTCATGTACTGTACACTGGCGTTGAGAGTGTTCCTGTTTTGGTAGGTCACAATTGTCTGAATAAATAGTAGACCGACATGATAAAATGTACACATTACATTTTAATGATGGAACAGAAAATAGTTACAATCAAGTTTTTGAACGTAATAGTTAAAATATAATTTCTGTAAGTTATGCTCTCCAAATTGCCAACAGTTCATGTATACAATTTTGTGTATATAAATAATGTAAAACTGTATTATAGTAGTCCTCATTACATTTTTAAAGTTAAGATTTGAGCTTCAAATATATGTTTATGTTCCATTTCTGTTATTTCCTGTTAAATTATTTTAATACACGTATATATATATATATATATATATATATATATATATATATATATATATATATATATATATATATATATATATATATATATATATATATATATATATATATATATATATATATATATATATATATATATATATATATATATATATATATATATATATATATATACCAAATAGTAGCCCGGGTGTTTATTTCACAAAATCGATTTTGGAGACAGGCGTTTAAAAGAAGCAGGCGGTTATTTGCACAAGGCTTTTATTTATTTTTGCACCAGCCTGCACCAGGCCATTATTTGGTTACAATGGTTACTGTCCAGTATTTTTTTTCGTACAAAAAACTTTAAATGTAAAAGCTATTGTAAACATACAAACAAAAAAACAAGAGATCAACATGAGGTAGGCTATCAAAAGACAAGAGATCAACAAGGCCTCAACATGGCAGTAGTGCAACAATTGTCAAATAGAATACCAATACTAAAAATAAATACACTTTTTAAATAAAGCAGCCTACCGGGAAAAATAAAATTATGGTACCAAGTACCATAAAACCATCAAAACAATAATACTGCAGCAAACGCAACCCCAGTAGCATTTTAATCTAAATTATGCAAATAACAGCCCATGGGCGGCTATTTGGACATAGGCGGTTATTAGGAAGAGGCGGTTAATTCACAAAACTTTGAGCGCCTCCCCCACTGAACTGGTTAACAGATACAACAGCGCACTCTCCTCCTGTCTCAATCAACTCGCCCCCATAAAAACCAAAACTGTCTCCTACACCCACACTGCCCCCTGGTACACTGACCACCTCCGTCACCTTAAAGCCAAAGGCCGGCAGCTTGAACGGCTCTCAAAGAAAACCGGTCTCACTGTTCACCTGGACATCTACACACTACACCAACAGGAATACAGAGATGCCCTCAACAATGCACGCACTTCCCACTACTCCTCCGTCATACAATCCGGCAGCAACAACCCCAAGATACTCTTCTCTACCGTAACCCAACTCCTCAAACCCATGGACACCACCACCACCTCATTCACCACCAGCAAATGTGAAGAATTTTTATCATTTTTTCAATCAAAAATCAACACCATCCACTCTGAACTGGCCGCCTCCTCTCCCACCTCCTCCCCTACCCCCGATCATGCCCCCCCTTTACTCTCCAACCACCCACTCAACTTCTTCTCCGAAATCACCACAACTGACCTATCCTCCATAACTTCTGGTATGAAAGCCTCCACCTGCATCCTCGACCCAATCCCATCCACTTTAGTTATAGCCTGCCTTCCCTCACTCTCACCTCTCATCACCACTATAATTAACTCCTCCCTATCCTCTGGCTCTGTCCCTCCTGCCCTCAAGCTGGCTGCCATCACCCCCATCCTCAAGAAATCCGGTCTCGACCCCAACTTCCCCAACAACTACAGGCCCATCTCCAACCTCCCCTTCCTCTCTAAAATTCTCGAACGTGCAGTTGCCTCCCAAATCAAATCCCACCTTCTCCACAATAACCTATACGAAATGTTCCAATCCGGCTTCCGCTCACTCCACAGCACAGAAACTGCCCTCCTCAAGGTCACCAACGACATCCTCCTCTCCGCCGACTCTGGTTCCCTCTCCATCCTCATTCTCCTCGACCTCAGTGCTGCCTTCGACACCATCAACCACTCCATCCTCCTATCACGCCTCCACTCCTCCCTTGGTTTATCCGGCACTGCCCTCTCCTGGATGAAATCCTACCTCTCTGACCGTCAGCAATTCATCTCAATCAACAACTGCACCTCCTCCACTGCCCCAGTCACCCACGGCGTCCCCCAAGGCTCAGTACTTGGCCCCCTACTCTTCACCATCTACCTCCTGCCCCTCGGTCAGATCCTCCGCCACCACGGCCTTCAATTTCACTGCTATGCCGACGACACACAACTATACCTTTCCACCACGACCATCACCCCAGCCACCCACTCCACCCTTACCACCTGCCTCACAGACATAAAAACCTGGATGCAAAAAACTTTCTAAAACTCAACTGCAACAAATCTGAAATAATTATAATTGGCCCCGACTCCCTCACTCGCTCCACTCAGGACTTTTCATTAAACATCGATGGTTCCCTTGTCACTACCTCCACCCACATCCGCAATCTAGGTGTAATCTTCGACCGTACCCTCTCATTCCTCCCCCATGTAAACCACATCACCAAAACTGCATTCTTCCACCTCAGAAACATTGCCCGTCTCCGGCCCTCCCTCACACCCTCTGCTGCCGAAACCCTCATCCACGCCTTCATCTCATCCCGGCTAGACTATTGCAACAGCATCCTCTATGGCATCACTTCCAAAACCCTCAATAAACTGCAATATGTCCAGAACTCCGCTGCCCGCCTGCTCACCGGAACCCGCTCCAGAGAGCACATCACACCTGTCCTTCATGACCTCCACTGGCTGCCTGTCAAATACAGAATCCCCTTTAAAATACTCCTCACCACCTACAAGGCACTCCATAACCTGGCTCCACCCTACCTCTCTGACCTCCTCCAGCCACACGTCCCGTCCCGTTCCCTCAGGTCTAGTGATGCCGGCCTCCTGGAGGTCCCCAAGACCAGGCGCCGAACCTGGGGCGACAGGGCCTTCTCCGTGGCTGCCCCCTCTCTCTGGAACGCTCTCCCCAGGCACATCAGAGAAGCCCCCTCCCTCCCTACCTTCAAAACCACCCTAAAAACTCACCTCTTCACATTAGCCTTTCCAAACTGACCCTGCCCTTGGTGTTTCTTTATTATTATTATTATTATTATTTTTCTTTTCTTAGTTTCTTTTCCTAATAAAGTTGTTTTAATCCCCCCCCCCCCCCCCCCACACGTGTAAAGCGACTTTGGGTATTTAGAAAAGCGCTATATAAATCCCAGGTATTATTATTATTATTAAAATGGGGTCAGACCCCGGGCGGCTATTAGGACATGGGCGGTTATATATATATATATATATATATATATATATATATATATATATATAAAATCAAAAAGGTAAACATTTTGTCAACAAAATGTGTGATGCGAACACTGCCTGTCAATGCGTGCCACCTTCCGGCGGTCAAAACAAACACTGTGATTAATCTTCATTAATTTATGGAAAAGCAATATATTTTTTTCAAGTAATCACATACGTTAACGTGTTAACGTTGATAGACGAAGTAAAAAGCCTTCAAAAAGTTGATAAAATTATCTTTCAATCGCTAAAAAGTTGTCGTATGTTTGTAGAATTAATGACAGCAAAAGGACCATTCCACTAAAGCTGTGCCATTTCAGGGAAATTAGAGGAATAAATGCACAGTACGATCAAATGTAAAATATTTTGTCTATCGAGTACATTGATATGATTACTTATTTATTGATGAATACAATGTACAATATTCATAAAAACTACCTGGACTGTTGGAAAAACTAGCATTTATTGCGTTGCCCAGTTTGCTAGTTTTAGCCTTTAAATTAAATGTAACAATTTCAATCTTTAGGAATTATTTTGTTTCATATGTGTGTTACTCCTTAACCCAATAATGCTTTAAGTCAATGTTCTTTGAAAAAAATAGACAATATAGTTACATTTCACATTTTAGTCCTTGCAATGTTTTAACTCAGTCCTGTTACACTAACACATTACTTCCTCTAAGAAGGTGGAATATTGCCCAGGTCACATGGCCCACAGGAAGTTGCATCATTCAGATCCTCTGCAGGCCATGAGAAGAAGGCCAAAAGTAAGTTCACTCACTTTTTTTTTTCAATAGCAGATGGTATTTTACATAAGTTACAGTAGGGAAGGGACTCATATGGCCCCATTCCTGGGTGGATCTAGCGTGAGAAGGAAGAGGGGTGGTTAACCATTTTGCAATGCAGTCTGCTGAAAATTATGGAAAGCGCCACTCTACTTTGCAACTGAAGCTGTGATCAAAGTTGAAATTGCCACAAAACACATTTAAAGATATTCAACACTAAAGTGGATAGTACACCCCACCAATTCGTCACGTTTCATGTGTCAAGTAAACCGTGACAAATAGGGCCGTATGAATCCCTTTCCTACTGCACAGTCGTGTTACCTAAATTATTATTTTAATGTTGTTTTGTTTATTTAAAACATGTTGATTTCCTGTAATGTGCTTAGTGTCAACATGCTAATAGCATAAATGAGATGTGGCTATATTTCATGTATTTGCTAATTCTATGCTAAAAACACTCTCGTTATTCAAATTAGTCATATTTGGGTTAGGAAACTTGTTCAAAAATGGAGTAAAGTCAGATCTAAAGTGAGTTGGACCAAAATAAATTTTGAGGAGTTTGGTATGTGTTTGTTATCAAAGGCTGTCAAAGTTAATGCAGTAATAACGAGTTAACGCTAATTTCCACAAACAAACAAATTGAGTGTCAGAAGTGGTAAGCATGTGTGAAAGAGTATATTTGAGTGTGTGTGTGTGTGTGTGTGTGTGTGTGTGTGTGTGTGTGTGTGTGTGTGTGTGTGTGTGTGTGTGTCTGTAAACGAGTGATTGTGTCTGTTTTATGTTGAGCTGTGTAAAGAAGCACAATATTTAATGGACAAACATTTTTACAAAGCAAAAAAATTGTCCGGTCCTATGTTGATAATATCAAAACTTGAAAATTATCTGTATAAGGTAGACTTATTAAAGATAAACACTTTCAATCTGCGGTCAATCCCAATTAATTATGAGTTAACTATGGACAATGCGATTAATGGAGATTAAATATTAAAATCATTTGACAGCCAGATTTAGAGTTTCAAAAAAGACCAAAAAAACCAAACATATTTTTAGAGAGTTACAAGCAAATAACACAATTCTTAAATTAAGAATAACAAACCATAGTTGGGGTGTACTGTACAGTATAAAGGCAAAACCATAAAAACTATATTTTGCATTTTTATGTTATTTGCTTCATTTTTTTAACATTTCTCACTCTCAGCATCACCAATAGTACACTTAATGTATTATCTAAGCATACTCCAACATCTTTTTAATACTTTTTATGGGATTAAATGTTCAGCATCACAGCTGTTTGAGGGCAGTGTTGACTTCAGAACGTTGTTAAAGTTGCAGGAGATAAAGCAGACAGCCTGTAGATGGCGGTCTATACCAGCACATCACACTGGGAGCGTAGCAGATGAATTCTGTGTGTGTGCGTGTGTGTGAGTGTGTGTGTGTGTGTGTGTGTGTGTGTGTGTGTGTGTTTGTCTGTATGTGTGTGTGTGAGTGTCTGTGTGTGTGTGTGTGTGTGTGTATGTGTGTGTGTTTGTGTGTGTGTGTGTGTGTGTGTGTGTGTTTGTGTGTGTGTGTGTGTGTGTGTGTGTGTGTGTGTGTGTGTGTGTGTGTGTGTGTGTGTGTGTGTGTGTGTGTGTGTGTGTGTGTGTGTGTGTGTGAGGAATAGAAAAACCGGGAGGAAAGTAGAAAGTGTGTGCCGGAGAGATAGAAAAGGAGAGAGTTGTGTAGTACCTGGTGGTTTTTCTTTGTCTTTGAGTAATTCTGCACATTCTGCAGCAACACAACTGCAACATAGTAAGACAAGTTTCAAATAAAGTTGTTTATTCCCTTATAGTAATAACAACACAACAAACTCATGCACTTACTTGCTCTGCTTGAAGCTCCAAACCTGACACTAGTCTAGATTATTGCCCATTTTTGCTCTTGTTGACATATTTTGTTTACCATATTGTAATTATGCACTAATCAAGCAGCACTTTGAAATAAAACCGCTGCATAGCGACGCCTGCCATATTCAGAGGTGAAATAAAAATACAGGACAGGTGCAGGCGTATTTGTCACACTGCATGTGTTTGACGATCAAATGTAGTCAAGGTCAGCTGAATAATAGGCCTGTTAACATGAAGCAGCTGTGTGGCATTTTTACATGTAATTACACGACTATTACACGGGTATTACATCATTATCAGCCCGGAACTTTTAAAAATAAATAAATAATTTGATGGCTGCTTTGTCTCGGTGAGCATCTTCACATGAACATTTTCAGAGATGTTACACAACATGATGCAGCGTATATGTAAATACATAACTGACCAATGAAATCAATAGAATAGGATATACTTTATTCACCCCAGAGAGGGGAAATTAAGTTTTGTGCAGATTTTAAATACTGTATATATATATATATATATATATATATATATATATATATATATATATATATATATATATATATATATATATATATATATATATATATATATATATATATATATCAATCAAAAGTAATACAATACAATGAAAAACTAAAATGAGTAAAAGTAATAACAGCATTAAATAATGGAATACAAAAGTTACACATATTAAATCATAATAAAATATCATGCACTACTCCAGTGTATGAATAAATGAATTAGATACACATATAAATACAATAAATACATTTTAAAAATGCTAAACTCCTATTAGGGATATAGTAAAATTAGTGAACATTTTATTATCAAAAAATAATATCTATAATATCTAATAATATTGCTCTAGAGTTTCAATGGGACACCCAGTGTAAATAAAGGCTAAAATAATAATGATGATGATAATAATAATAATAATAATAATTATAATAATAATAATAATAATAATGATAAACCTGAGGGACCTGGTTGGCTCCGGGTGAACGAGACAGCAGAAATTTTGATAAAATAGTTATAATGATAATATTAAAAATGGTGCAGGATTACAGGTTGAAATTACAATTTTAGTGTTGATAAAAAATGTAAATATAATAACATGAAAATATTAACTAGTACATTTAGCTTTGTTGTCTGTCTTTTTTTAAAATTAGTATTATTTATTTTAGCTGCAATAGTTTTGAGTAAATGAGGATCCAATGTCTGACACGCCATACAATAATAATGAGAGGATTCAAATACTTGTCTCACAAATGAACATGAATAATAAACTTTTTAAAATCCACAATTGGGTTGTAAAAAAACATGTTAAAATTATATAAAAGTGAGCATATGAAACGACCATATGTGCACATAGGAATACAGTTGAATCGCTGCATGAATATGAGCACATGTCCTATCCTTCACACAAAACTGTACGCCCTTGGCGATGACTCAACTGCTCTCAATTTATGTTTTCATATCCTTTTTTTTTTTTTTAATTGAACCTGTCATAGATGTATTTTTGTGCAGTTTCATTAAGACTAAGGAGAGACGCTCTCAGTTTAAAAAAAAAAAATGATGACAAACTTCATAGAAATGCTCCAACCAAATGTGAACAGTATAGTTATTGCTATGTTTTATTGATAACGGCATATAAAAGCTGCACGTACACACATTTAAAGATATGTATTTCCATTTTAACCTTTCGGTCCTGTGCAGGAACTTCATTTGCTCATGACAGAGGGGTCAGAGGAATAGATTAACTCTAAAGTGCTGAGTGTTTTGCTCAAGGACACTACAGCAGGCTAATAAAGACACACTTTAATATTATACTTGAGCTGACACATTGTGAACAATGCATGCTTTAAACAGCATGTTGCAAAATAATGAAATAAATAAAGTATGCGCACTAACCAAAATAATAATACATGTTGTCAGTTGAAATACAAATGGGAACGTGATTATTGCAAAAATGAAATACAGTCATCATGTTGGAATTTGAATTCTAAAAGCACATTTTACATATGTTTGCCCTAAGTTCAGCAATTTCAAGCATACACATGGCAAAATGAATAAAAAATATCAATACCACAGTAGTATTGGCCATGAGAGGAGACCAAACCAGTGTTCACAATCACGGCCATTGATTGGCTCTCAGCCTCAGACAGCATCCAGTCCCACCTTTACGAATGTAAACATGACTATGTGGGTGTATGTGATGAGGCTCCTATCATGTATGAAAGATTTGTTATGCTCTACCTATGAAAAAATGATTTTGATAAATATTTATGAATAATTCCTACAGCAGGAATTAATTTATTACGGTCAGACCAAGAATCAATTGACATACATAAACAGGGTTTTACTAAAATAAGCTTTACTTCTTCCAACTCCTTTTTCAGCAATGTTGAATAATGCACGTTCAAAATAACCTAAACATTTACTAAACCATAACAGTTAAAAAAACAAAAAACAAAAAAATAATATATATATATATATATATATATACACATATATATATATATATACATATATATACTGTATATATACATATATATATATATATATATATATATATATATATATATATATATATATATATATATATATATATATATATATATATATATATACATACATATATATATATACATACATATATATATATATATATATATATATATATATATATATATATATATATATATATATATATATATATATATATATACATTGTTTAACATGTAATAATAAAATAGTAATATTTACAATATAAAAAATATGTTATTTATTTATTGAAGCACAATTTGGATCTTGTTTTTATTCATTTTTTGTGCAGTTCACCATGCCTCGTGTGTGCGAATCAACTTTTTGGTGTATTTTTTTAAGATACTTTTTTTTGTTCTCTGCTGCTGCTCTGACTTTGTTGTGTGTGTGCGAGTGTCTGTGAGCGAATGTGTGTAATACTTCCTAATGGTTAGAAGTAATGAATAGAGCAGCCTTGGGGAGGTCTATATAAACCCATTAGCTTTAATAAAGTCTGAAGGTGTAAAATGACTCTCTGAGGTATTTCACTATACACTTAGTAGTCTCTCCAACCTAATAATAGTGGCGTCTCTTCCAAGTATATTGTCTCACTGCTCTTTTGATTGCATTGTCTGCACAATTATTTTCAATTCGCCCACTTAGAGGACAATGTTGAGAGAAATAGAGGGCGCTGTTTTGTCTCCATACGCATGACTTCCATACAGTATTCTCGCTGCTACATAAATGTGTGCTCATTTGGCTGCCTTTTAATCCCTGATTCAATTTGCAGCCTTTAAACATGACGAATTACATTCCTGTCCTCACCTTAATGCTTTTAACACATCCCTCTAAGAGGCCTTAATCAGGTGAGATGGGCCCCCATGCTGCTTGCCGCATGCACACATGCAAATATCTGTAATCACACACACACACACACACACATGCACACACACGCACACTCGCTCCACTCACATACTGATTAGCCTAGCCGCAGTGCTAGCCACCCCAGTTAAGCCACCAGGTGGATAATGTGCTGCTTTAGCGCCTTAATTATGCCATAATCTGTTCAGTGCCCCCAACCTCCTGTACAGGAGGACACAGTGAGGGGGGGTGCATGGGGGACAAGCAGCCCGGAGGCTCCTTGCTTCAAAATATCCTTTTCTTCCTAAACAAGACAGTCTTTTTAATAAACAGCGCCGCTGTTCCCCTCTTTCCTTTCATGCCTGTGGACACGCTGCGTCTCGGGTCCTCGCTGCCGCGTGCACCTGTCACCGTGTAAGGCCCCCTTTGACAAATCACAGGAAGGGCAGGCCCACTTTTGTAGGACGAGACAAAGCTTCAACATATGGCCGCCGTGTCCCCAGGTGCTCTGCACGGTGCTCTTAAGAAATGTGCAACTTTCTACATTTAATACACTGTACATGCATACATTTACAATTATTAGGTCCAGTAAATGTTGCTTTGTCTCCTTTCACTTCACTTTCACCTTTGACCTTTCATCCCCCAACTTATTGATTCTCAAGACAGACATCCTTTCCATGGTGACAGAGTATGATTCACAAAAAATATACAATATTTATTTTTTAATTCAATGATTTACTTTATGTCATACCAGCACACATGAGATGGCAAGCAAATTTAATATGCGAGGTCCCGGATTTACCGCAAGAATGAAACATAATAATGTAAATCAGTGGTTCACCAAGTACCACCCCAGAAAAAACTTGGCTCTCCAAGTACCACCCAAATGACCACCATTAAAATACAGTAGCGTAAAAGGCCAAAGGAGTCATTAAAAACACGGCAGAGGTTTTATTTGACAAGAAAATAGAATATTGTTGCTCACTGTAACACTACACACAGTTTCACAGTAAATAACAGAAAATAAAACACTGTACTTTAATCAAGTGATTGTTTGGCGTACCACTAGATGGAGCCAGCGTACCTCAGCTTGATAAAATAATGCTATTTGGTAATAGTAGAAAAGAGCATCATACACGAATACAAATAGACGGAGTAGACTATGGCGTCACATTAGTACCAAAAATCCGAGCGCATAAAAACTGTTATCGCGCGCTGATTTTCCACTTCGTGCGCGCGCGCGACACCCTTTTGCGCGCGCGTGGTGCCTTTGTGCGCGCGCGCGGCGCCTTTTTGCGTGCGTGCGGTGCCTTTCTGTGCGTCTCGGTCTGTGCGCTGTCATGTTTCATTTTGGTACTTTGGGGGCGGGCATGCGTCGAAGGCCCCTTCTTTCTGATTGGCTCTGAGCATTTTTCATATGAGCCAATCAGAAGTATAGCAGGGCGGGTCATCGTCAATATGTATCAAGATTTACGGAGGAAGAAGTGGATCAAAAAAATGTCGGCTGAAAAAGAGGTAAGTTGAGGGACACACTTATTTACATTATTGAACTGCTTTGGAGTGATTGTAAGGGTTTACTGACTTGTTAGAAGAATGGAGGCTCCACTGCTATCTTAGTTGAAAACATTAAATGCACTGCACATGAGTGTAATAAAAAAAGCACCTGGACTTGCTAGTTCACACAGCATCCCTGCTGTTAGACATTCATGTGTGTTGTTTCGCTTGTTGCATTATTACTTTTCTTCTCATCATAGTCCTAATACTTGTCAAGTATCCCGTTTTGGCCTGAAACATCCTGTATTTTACACCTCTTTCCTAGCCTGACTAGCCAGCCCATCTCTTTTGCATTCTGTTCGATTGCATTACGAAATGTGAATGTAAATGAAAAATCATGTAGGGCTGGTATGTTTTATTTATTTTATTTTATTAACACTGGTATGTTTTATTTGTTGACCTTCAAATTAAATGTGCTGTGACATGACATGTCATCGGTCTTACACATTTTGGTTATATACTGTACTTCTGTATTCTATAGTAACCAATTTGCATCTTCCTTTTCTAAACAGAAATGCTGGCAGGGATGGAGAGGAGGTTTTTTGAGGGGGGCATTGATGGCAAAGTACCAAAGTACTCAATGACCGACTTTGAAAAATACAACTTCAAGTAGGTTGTAAAAAAAAAGGCAGATGAAGTGAAACTATAGCAATGCTTTTCTTTACACTCTCTCATGCACACAGATACTCATGTTATGAGAAGCATATTGTTTCAAAAATATTAACATTAATTGTTGTTATTTTAAACATCTTTCAGATTACATTGCTCAAATTCAAAAACCACTTTACTACACAATTATTAGGCCCAGTGTGCAGGATTATTCTATTAGTATTAGTTATTTTTATGTTTTATCATATTTTAGCTTATTTTTATGTTTCATCATATCTTAGTCTATTTTTATATGGTCTTATTATATTTATATTTCAGTTTTTATTGTATTTTATTTTATAGTTTTTCATATTGTAGTTTATTTTTATGTTTGATTATATCTTATCTTATTTCATATTATTTTTGGACTTTTACCTGATGTGTATTTTAATTATTTTTAATCCATTTATTTTATCATCTAGTGTTTCCTCAAAGAGCCCTCTGGATCTCCACGTCCAGAGGGTTCCTGTGATTGGCTCTTCTCGCTGGAGCCTCTGTATCCATGCATGTGCCATTGTCATTGTGTTGTTATTATTATTGTTGTTGTTGTTTGTTTATTTTTATGTACATGTTTGACTGTCTTCATGGGGTGTGGGTGTTATTTCTCATTTTGTTTTTAACTATGTAAAGCACTTTGAGCTGCATTTTAAATGTATGAAAAGTGCTTTATAAATAAAAATGTATTATTATTAGTAATAGTATTTTTCTTTTGTTTTGGGATCACAGGACTATTGGAAAAATATTTGCTGTGAGTCTCGCACAAGGGTGGACCACCACCAAACTTTTTAATGCAGTGGTGTTACAGCTACATATCCACTGGTGAATTTGACCAGGGATCAATAACTGAAAAGGACGTTGTGGACCTGGAGCTCATGGAACTAATAAAAGAGGTAGCACATTTAACTGTGTGGGCAAAATGTGTTTTGAATAATTTCATGTTTGGGTTTCATATGTTGTTTTGATTTCATTACTTGTGTACTTTTCAAAGATTGAGGCTGCTGACAGTGAACTCCTGATGGCATACACAGACAGGATTTAGTCATGTGGATACACAGGGCCTGTGTCCATTGAAAAAAAGGAAGACATTGTGCGGTAGGACATGTCCCTCAGTGTCGCTTCAACTTTTGTTGCTAATGTAATTAATTCACTATTTTTGTTATAGCTCTTTAGTTCTACACTCTATAGTCAGGTTACTGCCCATGCTCCAACAAATCTCCTCTGGAATGAAACTGTATGACCTCCTCACCTTAGTCCAGCAGGAAAACGACATCTGCAGACAGCTTTTTGTTCCAGGATCTTTTTGCAAGGTAAACATTTCATAATGTCCATTAAAAAATCATCTGCATTTAATAATTTACAGAATATCCACAATTAAACTGTCATGACTTTCTTCTTTTTATAAACTCAAGGTGGATGCTGATTTTCTTGTGCAGTCCCTATCCCCTTTCTTTAGTGAGATTGGCACAATGAGACATCAAAGAGAGTCCACAGTGGTCAACTTTCTCCAAGACTTTGTACAGGCTATGGAGGATGAAGGTGAATATTTTCTTTTTAATTCAAATGTTGTTGCTTCACCTTCAAAACAATTACAAAGCACAGTTTGTTAGCAGTTAATTTGGTGGATTACATATATTTGTCCTATATAGTCCTTTACATAGCAGTCAACATCAACACTTACATTATAATCATACTGCCTTTTAATGCTTAAACTGAAGTTTGTTTTGTATCATTAATGCCATCATAAAACTTCCTGTTTCAACATAAAAAAAACTAAACTAAAAACTTTCTATCACTTTTTCAGAAGAGGATGAACACAACTCAGAGACCAGAGAAGAAGATGAGGTCAACAAGGCTGAAAAACAAAACAATGAGACACATATTAATGTTGGCAAGTTCTGCCAGTGGCTCACAGGACAGTCTCATATTCCTTTAAGTTATGCAGAACGTAAACACTTTAAAATAGTCATGGAATTTGACCATGACTGTGAGGTTCGTTATGGTGCAAATCATACCATCTGCTATCCTGTGGTTAATGCATGTTCCTGCTCAGTTTCATTCCCAGTTGCACACCTGAGAACATATGCAGTGTTCAAAACAGTACTCTCTCAGGCCATTGTCAATGGCTTTGAATTTAGCCGGTATTAATAAATAAATAAATGATAAATGGGTTATACTTGTATAGTGCTTTTCTACTTTCAAGGTACTCAAAGCGCTTTGACAGTATTTCCACATTCACCCATTCACACACACATTCACACACTGATGGCGGGAGCTGCCATGCAAGGCGCTAACCAGCAGGAGCAAGGGTGAAGTGTCTTGCCCAAGGACACAACGGACGTGACTAGGATGGTAGAAGGTGGGGATTGAACCCCAGTAACCAGCAACCCTCAGATTGCTGGCACAGCCACTCTACCAACCTCGCCACGCCGCCCCTTGAGGGGTTTAAGTTTAAGGAGGAGACCCACTGTGCAATGAGTGGTCATGGCAGACAATGTATAGTTGTTCATTTGTCAAGTTTGGGTCATTCGGATCAATGAGAGTTTGGAGTTCATTCAGCTCCTCCTCAGTTAGAGGGGAATCATATTCAGGCACCACAATGCCAGTTTCAGGTTCCAAGTCGTTGCCATTATAATCAGCCGCAGTCTCCCAATCAATGTCCGGCTCTTGAAGATCCTATGTGCCAAAAGAGAGTATTTTAGTTTACACAGATCATTACAGTGTATGGTTGTTATTTATTTTCAAGGTGTTCCATTCTTCCTGGATCTTTGTTCAGTATACGCTAATTCAATCCTCGTGTTTTGATTGTTTTCTTTTTTTTAGCCACAAAAATACTGTCGACAAAACACTTACTGCAATGTTCTCAGAATGAGCATCACTGTTGTTCAACATCTGTCCACATTCCCACATCTGCATCGGACTTCGGTTTCCCTCAGTGCGCATTGGATGGTGGTTCCAGCCTTCAGTGAAGATCTCCAAGTCTTTTTTGAGTCTTGGAAGAAATGCGTAGTGGACACAGAATATGTCGTCTATGGACGAGATGTCCAGTATATCATTTTCTTCAAGAGAATACAGAAGGTTGGAATACTTGAACGATACAGAGATCCACAAATCTCGCCATAACCGCTCTATCCTATTGAGAGTCACAAAAACATAAACATTGAATTTCCATGAAGGCAAACATGATATTGTGTTGATAAGTGAAAGCTAGAGGAACTGTACCTTTGATTGTGGACACTCTTTCCCGAGATGAAACTTCCACGATTGTTGCCACGGACTGTGAACATAAACCGGGCGATGTCCACGTTCTCTACTCCCTGGTCAGCTCGTACCCTGAAATTGGTTAAAATGGAGGAATCAACAGAACAATGTATTTGTAACTTTTGTACATGAGTACACTATCCAATTCGTATTTTCAACATTAACAAATGTGCCCAGTAATAATAGTATGCATATAAAGTCCCCTTTTTGGTTACAGCTAAAAACATGCAGTGAGACAATAGCAAGGAATCATGAGCAAAGAATATGAACTATGTGGAGAAATGGCATTAAATATGTTCCTGTCTTAGTTTTTTTTAATCAAATAGTATAAGCACTTAATGCTGTTGTTCAGCCAAAGGATGGGGTACATAATATTATATTTGTATCTGTCATTTCTGAAAATTGCCAATATGCATAGCATTGTAATAATCTGAATAACACTACCTTGAGGGTAAACCATGTTGTTGAGTGGCCTCCAGAAAGAAGTGAAATGCTGTTGAAGCACAGTTGTTGGTTGCTGCATTTAAGTACAGTATCTACAAAAGTCAAATAAAATGTAAACCATGCGTGTGCACCTGCACCAAGATTACACTTGGAAACTAAAAAAAAGTAAAATAAACACGATGGCAGTTTGAATACAATATGTGGGCAACTGCCAAATTTGAACAACTGCTTTGGATAAGTTGCCTCAATAATGTGAGATTCTGGCATATTGGCTACAGGGAAGGCGAGGGTGAAATTAAAAATTATGTACAAGATCCTGTCCTGGGAGGCTTAAGTACATGGAGCAATTGGACTGAGAATGGTACTATTGTAGCCTCAAATTTTTTTTTAAAATGAAACAATCCACAGAAAGACTAATTATTATAATGTGATTTGTAAAAAAGAAAAATTAGGTTACCTTTCTCGAAAAACCATCAATTCCTCCAAATATGACAATATTGTATCTGAGAAGCAAACATACAACTTGAATTTAGTCATTTACGATTTGTGCACTAAACAGTGTACAAACAGTGAAATTTGGTTTAAGTGGGTAAAGGTCCAGAATAATGCATACAAATAAAAATATTCCATATATTATGTGAAATTACATATCCCCATGATGGATAGTCACTGTACAAATGAGAACTGGTTGATTATCAGATTACATATATATATAAACATCTTCAATACAAACCTGATCAACTTGTGATTTGTGTCCACATGTACCAGGGACAAGGGCCCTGGTACAGAGTAAACTCTGCGTATGACACAGCCAAGACTGGACAGTCTTGAGATGATATCTATGGAATCAACTCTGTGCATGCAGGCAGCAACTCTTCTCCATGGAACTCTGTGTCCCAGAGAATCCAGTCGGCCTTTTACCATTCTGTAGCCTGCATTTGGTAAATCACGCTTGATGTCAGAAACCAAATAGTCAAGCTCAGCATCGGTGATGGGACTATACATGGCCCTGACAGAAAGCTCATTCTCTCTCATCCTTCGATAGATTGTCATTCTTGAAACAGCCATCAGTGTGGCTATTCAAGGCACAGGAAGGTGTACGCCAAGCAGTTCCTTCAAAATTGTGGGGCGTCCTTTGGTGCCTGTCTTCTCCACTGTGACATCTGGGGCTGGATGTTCCAGTTGTGCTTTCACAAGTTCAAAGAGTTCCTGCAAAGTCTGGATAATAGCAGCTGGTACTTGAATGTGGTTGGATAGGGCTTGCAGAAGATACAGCTCCTGTCGACAAACACATTCTAAAAAGTCAAATTTTAGTGGAGTTGTGGAAAATGCCAATTGAATTTTATCTAAAAGTCTTTGAAGAAGGTAATGTTTCATCTGTTGAGAGAACATCACATATTTAATGAAGTGTCAAGATCAATATCTCTCTTTTCATACACATACAACCAGTCGACAGATGTCAGTCAATGATGGAAATTATATTTTCAAATATGTTTTCTTTCCTCACTTGTCTGTTTAAAAAAATATTTTTATTTATTTAATATTTGTATATGTACATATTGAATGTATGCCACAATGTGGGACTATTTATTTTCTTTCCTCTATCTACTTTAAGTTTACACCAGAGTCTGCCCGAATCCACTTATCTATGCGTACTTCATATCAGGACCACATGATTAGCATATGGGCCTAATTATTGATGTTATGATTGCAATTACTATTTTAGTAGAATAATGAATGACAGGTTATCACTACAATTAATAAATATGGTTTTAATATTACTATAAAAAGTATTTAGGTTTCTGCAAACAACTCAAACTATGAAAAATTAGATATCAGCCCAGATCAGTATAGATGGCAGTTAAAAATATGTATTTAAAAAAACAACAACAAAAAAAGCTAGCTCCATACATTAGGCAAATTAAAGGCCTACTGAAACCCACTGCTACCGACCACGCAGTCTGATAGTTTATATATCAATGATGAAATCTTAACATTATAACACATGCCAATACGGCCGGGTTAACTTATAAAGTGACATTTTAAATTTGCCGCTAAACTTCCGGTTCGAAACGCCTCTGAGGATGACGTATGCGCGTGACGTAGCCCGGCGAACACGGGTATGCCTTCCACATTGAAGCCAATACGAAAAAGCTCTGTTTTCATTTCATAATTCCACAGTATTCTGGACATCTGTGTTCGTGAATCTGTTGCAATCATGTTCATTGCATTATGGAGAAGGAAGCTGAGCAAGCAAAGAAGAAAGTTGTCGGTGCGAAATGGACGTATTTTTCGAACGTAGTCAGCAACAACAGTACACAGCCGGCGCTTCTTTGTTTACATTCCCGAAAGATGCAGTCAAGATGGAAGAACTCGGATAACAGAGACTCTAACCAGGAGGACTTTTGACTTGGATACACAGACGCCTGTAGAGAACTGGGACAACACAGACTCTTACCAGGATTACTTTGATTTGGATGACAAAGACGCAGACGTGCTACTGTGAGTATGCAGCTTTGGCTTCTAAACATTTGATCGCTTGACCGTATGTGCGCAACTTTTTTTTGCGTATGTACGTAACTTTTTTAAAATATATAAGCTTTATGAACCTTGGGTTAGGTGAACGGTCTTTTGGGCTGAGTGATTGTGTGTGTTGATCAGGTGTTTGAATTGTATTGGCGTGTTCTATGGAGCTAGGAGCTAGCATAGGAGCTAGGAGCTAGCATAACAAACACGCAGGTGTTTTTATGCAGGATTAATTTGTGTCATATTAAATATAAGCCTGGTTGTGTTGTGGCTAATAGAGTATATATATGTCTTGTGTTTATTTACTGTTGTAGTCATTCCCAGCTAAATATCAGGTACCGTGAGTATGCAGCCTTGGCTGCTAAACATTTGATAGCTTGACCGTATGTGCGCGTCACGTACGTAACTTTTTAAAAATATATAAGCTTTATGAACCTTGGGTTAGGTGAACGGTCTTTTGGGCTGAGTGATTGTGTGTGTTGATCAGGTGTTTGAATTGTATTGGCGTGTTCTATGGAGCTAGGAGCTAGCAGAGGAACTAGGAGCTAGCGTAACAAACACGCAGGTGTTTTTATGCAGGATTAATTTGTGGCATATTAAATATAAGCCTGGTTGTGTTGTGGCTAATAGAGTATATATATGTCTTGTGTTTATTTACTGTTGTAGTCATTCCCAGCTGAATATCAGGTCACCCCCGGCTCTCACAGCATCTTCCCTATCTGAATAGCTTCAACTCCCCACTAGTCCTTCACTTGCACTTTACTCATCCACAAATCTTTCATCCTCGCTCAAATTAATGGGGAAATTGTCGCTTTCTCGGTCCGAATCTCTCTCACTTCATGCGGCCATCATTGTAAACAATAGGGAACTTTGCGTATATGTTCAACTGACTACGTCACGCCACTTCCGGTAGGGGCAAGCCTTTTTTTTTTATCAGATACCAAAAGTTGCAATCTTTATCGTCGTTGTTCTATACTAAATCCTTTCAGCAAAAATATGGCAATATCGCGAAATGATCAAGTATGACACATAGAATAGATCTGCTATCCCCGTTTAAATAAAAAAAATTCATTTCAGTAGGCCTTTAAATCTGAGAGATAATAGTGTAAGATTTACTTGTTCAGCCATGATAGCCCCATGAAAACGTGATTTCCTTTTTTTTTGAACTTTTGAATAAAGTAAGATGGCCGCCACGTTGCTCCTCCATTGACTGACAGCGCTCAGAGCCAATCAGAAAGAAGGGGCGGTCTAAGCATACCCGCCCCCAAAGTAACAAAAAGAAACATGACAGCGCGAGGAGAGATGCCAGACCAAGACCGCGCGCGCACAGAAAGGCACCGCGCGCACGCAAAAAGGCGCCGCGCGCGCGCACAAAGGTACCACGCGCGCGCAAAAGGGTGTCGCGCGCGCGCGCAAAGTGGAAAATCAGCGCGCGATAACAGTTTTTATGCGCTCGGATTTTTGGTACTAATGTGACGCCATAGTAGACATCGAAAGGGTAAAAGAAACCAGATTTTTGGAGTATTAATAGAAGATCAAATGAACTGGAAATCTCATTAACAAAACATACAACATAAGGTGGCAAAAAACATTTCAATAATGAATAAAACAAAACACGTTCTTGGCCAAAAATTATTCTCGACTGCTCGCTAGAGTTACCATATCTGAGTTATTGTGCAGAAATATGGGGAAATAACTACAAATGTGCGCTACATTCGCTAACTGTGTTACAAAAAAGATCAGTTAGAATGATACATAATGTTGGATATAGAGAACATACAAACCCTTTATTTATTAAGTCAAAAATATTAAAGTTCGGTGATTTGGTAAAATTGCAAACAGCTAAAATGATGTACAAAGCAATCTATAACCTGCTACCAAAGAATGTACAACAATTCTTCTCAACTAAAGAGGAGAAATATAACCTTAGAGGAAAAAATTATTTAAAACATTTATATACACGTACAACACTTAAAACTTTTAGCATATCAGTATGTTGAATCAAGTTATGGAATGGATTAAGTAAAGAAGTTAAAAATTGTACTGATATGATCCAGTTTGAGAGGTTGTTCAAAATAATAGTGCTTACAAAGTACAAAGAATTATGAGAAATACTTCCAACCTTATTTAAAATAAGATATTCTTCATCTCAGTATGTTAATAATGACTGAATTAATTAATTACATATTATAAAACTGTTGTATATACTAATTCATAGATGTTATTTTATTATATAAAAAGGTCAGTAAATGATTCTATATAATTGTAAACACTTTGAAGTGGGAAAGGGGTAGGATTAAATAAGCTTTGCTTCTTCCTACTCCTTTTCGGGCATGATGTAAAAATGAAATGATATGAAATTGTGTGATGCATTATGATGTAAGTGTGTTCATGTTCGAAAAAAACTAAAGAAAGACAAGAAAGAATAACTGATTCAAATAGGATCCCCGCGACCCCGAAAGCGACAAACAGTAGAAAAATGGATGGATGGATATAAATATAGTAGGTTATAAATAACTCAGTAGGACTTCACCACTGTTTCCGTGTGCTGTTCTCCACACCTGCTGAAGATTAGTGATCAGGGCACTCACCTGCCTCTGATCACGAAGCAGGGGGGTTTATCTGATTCGCTGGCTAATGTTCATGGTGTGCTTTTTAAATTTTGCCTGCCTAGTTCTAATTACTACCATCTCTGCATCCTGGGGTCAGGCCAATAGCAACCAAGCGCCACCGGGAGAGAAAAAATAGAAACATAGAATAGATCGTGATCCTGTCATGCAAATACAGTATAATGTAAAGCAAAGCAAATAAAAGCTTTGTTCAGCACACCTGTAAACTAAGTTCTACCAAGGAGAATTAAGGACACACTTAAGACAAACAAATAATGCTGCAATAAAGTTGTGATAGTTTTTAGAAAAGGGTTTAAGGTCATTTACATTTTTGAGAAAATGTCATACTTTTGTGTCAAAAAAGGTGTCAATTTATGAAGATCTAGTCGGAATCTTAAATACAGTAATCACTCGTTTATCGCTGTTATTTGGTTCAAGGCCTGAGCGTGGTAAAGTAATTTCTTTGAAGTAGGAATTATTCATTAACTGTAACATTTAAAAACATTTTCATGACCTTCTAAATAAAAGTTTCAACATTATGTGTGACATCGAGACACAAACTAAAAACTCTTGCGCTTCTTGAAAGGTAAAAATCTTGTCAAAATTAAATCAGATTTACTTTTAGAAAAATTGTTTGTTCGCCATTTTATGAGAATAACAATGCAATACTGAAAAAAAAGTTGTAATATTAAACAGTAAAAAAAAGTTATAATACTTAAGAATGCCCCAGCTCATACGTTTTTTGAGAAACTGATGTTTTGCTTCAGGTTGCATGCAAAACACTTCCCCGCCATTAGTTGGCGTACTAGCAACTGTCCCAATCAACCCCATGAGAACAAAACATCTGGTCTTACTCACTAGCATTACCTAATAGCTTGCTATTACACAGATATTCCATCTATCCATCCATTTTCTACCGCTTGTCCCTTTCGGAGTCGCGGGGGGTGCTGGAGCCTATCTCAGCTGCATTCGGGCGGAAGGCGGGGTACACCCTGGACAAGTCGCTACCTCATCGCAGGGCCAAAGCAGATAGACAGACAACATTCACACACTAGGGCCAATTTAGTGTTGCCAATCAACCTATCCCCAGGTGCATGTCTTTGGAGGTGGGAGGAAGCTGGAGAACCCGGAGGGAAGCCACGCAGTCACGGGGGGAACATGCAAACTCCACACAGAAAGATCCCGAGCTCAGGATCGAACCCAGGACCTTTGTATTGTGAGGCACACTGTAGTTAGAAAACTTTTTGTCGTAAAAAAAAGTGCGTGTGAAGGAAAGTACTGAGAAGAAGAAACAGATTACACGTACCGAAATAAAGAAAGAAAATCGACAAACATGACTGAAGTGTGAGTATAACTGAGTTGGCAAAGTCAAGTTTAAATCTAAAGCATACTGAAGCAGAGATAAAGGCTATAAAAATGCCAGCCAGAATAAATCTGCTCACCAAGGTAAATACTGTACAATTGTATTACTTTACTTCATAAAATACTTTAGTTTGTAGTACATTCTATTTTTTTTTTTTTATATATACAAAATTATTTATCTAGAAGTTAGTTATTCTTATTAAAACGCATGTTAAAATTGTACTTTTTTTTTTGGAGCACTGAAAAAGATGGAATGGGTTTCCATGGCCGAGCACCTGCATCTAAGCCATACATCACCAAGTCCAATGCAAAGCGTCGGATGCAGTGGTGAATCACACTTTTTCATCTGGCAATCTGATGGACGAGTCTGGGTTTGGAGGTTGCCAGGAGAACGCTACATTGCAAACTGCATTGTGCTGAGTGTGAAATTTGGTGGAGGAGGAATTATGGTGTGGGGTTGTTTTTCAAGAGTTGGGCTTGGCCCCTTAGTTCCAGTGAAAGGAACTTTGAATGCTCCAGGATACCAAAACATTTTGGATAGTTCCATGCTCCCAACCTTGTGGGAACAGTTTGGAGCGGGCCCCTTGCTCTTCCAACATGACTGTGCACCAGTGCACAAAGCAAGGTCCATAAAGACATGGATGACAGAGTCTGGTGTGGATGAACTTGACTGGCCTGCACAGAGTCCTGACTTGAACCCGATAGAACACCTTTGGGATGAATTAGAATAGAGACTGAGAGCCAGGCCTTCTCAACCAACATCAGTGTGTGACCTCACCAATGTGCTTTTGGAAGAATGGTGGAAAATTCCTACAAACACACTCTGCAACCTTGTGGACAGCCTTCCCAGAAGAGTTGAAGCTGTAATAGCTGCAAAAGGTGGACCGACATCATATTGAACCCTATGGGTTAGCAATGGGATGACACTTCAAGTTCATATGTGAGTCAAGGCAGGTGGCCAAATACTTTTGGCAATATAGTGTATGTTGAAGTTTAGAAATCTCCTCCAAAATAGCTCTTT
>NC_084732.1:33050279-33127779 GCF_033978785.1 Entelurus aequoreus | reverse complement strand
TACACAGCTAAAAATTAAAGCTACTGTATGTGTATTTGCTACTTCCGATTCTCCTGAGCTCATAAACAAATTATAATGATGGCATGCATCATAACTCCGTTTCACAATACACATACATACTCTACCTGCTTTGCCAGAGACATAGCATAAAAAATAGAAAACGTGCCTGAAATATACCGTATTTTTCGGAGTATAAGTCGCTCCGGAGTATAAGTCGCACCGGCCGAAAATGCATAATAAAGAAGGAAAAAAACATATATAAGGCGCACTGGAGTATAAGTCGCATTTTTGGGGGAAATTTATTTGATAAAACCCAACACCAAGAATAGACATTTGAAAGGCAATTTAAAATAAATAAAGAATAGTGAACAACAGGCTGAATAAGTGTATGTTATATGACGCATAAATAACCAACTGAGAACGTGCCTGGTATGTTAACGCAACACATCATGGCAAGAGTCATTCAATTAACTATAACATATAGAACATGCTATACGTTTACCAAACAATCTGTCACTCCTAATCGCTAAATCCCATGAAATCTTATACGTCTAGTCTCTTACGTGAATGAGCTAAATAATATTATTTGATATTTTACGGTAATGTGTGAATAATTTCACACATAAGTCGCTCCTGAATATAAGTCGCACCCCCGGCCAAACTATGAAAAAAAAACTGCGACTTATAGTCCGAAAAATACGGTATTGGCATTTACTTGTGCAGCAAAAAATGACTAATTACATCATTCCTGACCACAAGGTCATACTAATTTTATGTTAAGCAAATGCTTTGCAGATAGTCTAAATAAAGGTGCTTTCAAATAAACTTGAAAGAGACCCTATCTTTTACACTTTATATATTAGTTGACTAAATTTACTGTAAAATGTTGTGTAATGTTGTTGATAAAACTACACTAAAACTAAATTAATTTACATGACTAAAACTAAATAAAAAACTGTAGTTAATATTAACAGTGGTGTGTGTTGATCATGTTCCTGCACTATGATGTGGGCAGTGTTTCATTTTGGAATATTCCGTGAGCCCAAAAAAAACCAAATAGCAGTCGGCCACAAATGATCCTCGGGCTGGTCTTTGGACACCGATGCTCATACTATTATCATGGTAGCTTGTTTTTTCATTGCTGTACTGTTGCCTGAAAAAACAATACTGAAATGTATGTTAAAAATATCAACCAGTATACATGAAGTAGGATAAATTACACCTACACACAATATTTTCCCTTCAAGTTAAAGATACAGTGGTACCTCAACTTAAGAGTTCCCCAAATTAAGAGTGTTCTGAGGTAAGAGCTGTCTCTCGACTATTTGTTGTGCATCAAAAACATCCCCGCCGTTAGTTGGCGTAGCAAACGCAACAGTGAAGCCTTTAAGATCTGACCCAAACATCAGGTTTTACTCGCTAACATTAGCTTATACCCAAAGATTGACACAACTTTGTTTTTCCAATCACGGGAGGAAACCAAGTGAGTGTGAAGGACAGTACTGAGAAGAAGTGGAAGATATTTATTGAATTAAAGAAATAAATCATCAAAAACATGACAGTGTGTGTGTGTAGTCGACTTGGCGAGGTAATTTGAGTGCATCATTGCTAGTCTGCACCATACTGAATCGGAATGAGTCATAACAGTCAGCTAAGGGTGATACAATAATATCTAAATGGCAGATATTTTGTCATGAAAATATGGAAAAGCTGCCAATGGTGTGTTTGACGGAGCAGCTTGAACTCTCCAAGGTAAGTGCTGCACATTATTACATTAATTTAAAAAAAACTAAACTAATGTAGTTGTTTGTAATACATTCTATTGTATTGTTTCCTATTTTTAAAATGCAAGTTACATGTTAAAACGGTGGTGGTGGTGGTGTGTGTGTGTGTGGGTGGGGGCAAGCATAAATTGATTTGAGTTCATTTCAGTGGCAACAATGATTTAGGATACAAGTGATTTGCGTTAAGAGCTCGTAAGTTGAGGTACTACTGTACTTAAATCCTTATCTAACAGAGACAAAATACAATAATCATGATTTAACAAGGATTTTAATCTGCGGCAATTTAGAAACTCTTTTGAAATTTCAATTTTAGAGTACGTTCTAATCGCAAAAATAATACCGTGCTACTTGCTTTCTGGAGTTTACTTCCTCAAGTCTTCTTCCTCATCGAAAAAACAAAAAAAAAAGAAAAAAAACATTAAAAATATATTTTTTAGGCTGCTTCCTAATACACTGCTGTATTATTACATTAGCGTGTGTCTGGTAAAGTGTGAATGGAAGTCAGGGGTTGTCTAATATTAAAGTGTGAGGGTCAACTTGTCCAACATTTACAGGTGATGAACCTTAGCCTAGCTGCTAATGTCAACATTTACACATTAACGACAAATGAAAGGAAAAGTAGTGCAGTAGATAAGTCAATGTGACTTTGTTGGAGGGTTCATTGTGGGGGCAACAAAAACAGGGGTCACAAAGTAGATGCGGCTAATGCGCCGCTTTTCCTCGGATGATCGAGGACAGACGTGGACTGCAGGACGTGATCTGACTCCAAGAGAAGATTGTCAGAGCGGTCACATAAAGAGGGACATCACAGCCTCGTTACAAAGATGGAGTGCAGGAGAAAAACCATAAGCACTGACTAGACTGTCAATCAACACAACACAGCCCTTGATGACATGATCAAACATTCATTCCAGGATCAGTGGAAAAAAATACATTGACATTGGATCGCAACATTATTTGACACCTCTGACATTGTTTTACTTCACGCCTCTATACGTCACATCATCCGGTAGAAAGCAATCTTTCTGTCAGGAATTTGACCAACATTCTCTGCAAAATTGCACAAGTACATGCTGATAGACCATAGAAATGTAGTGCAATGGAAACCATTTTCCCTCCATAAGAAATATTGGAAATAAAATAAACTGTCACCATCATATAAAGTAACTTGTATTAACTGTACAGACAATGGTTTAAGTTTAAGTGATTGTATAAACAAGATCAAACCAAAGTATATTAACACTATATACACAACTAAAATAAAACAAAATAGCTCACCCTTTGATGAGAGATGACGAAGACGTGGCATGTAAGTGGAAAGGGAGGTTTTTTGCAGGTATCTGTGTCTGTCATAAAAGTGCAAAAAGGGTTAGAAGGTGTAAAAACTAATTAAATGAACTTTCACATGCATCTTTTAACATTCTTGTCAGCCATACAAATTGTAAAATAAATGATGAAAATGTAATGCATCAAACCTAATTATAAGTTTAATAGAACTATCGATTAATTTGTTTGATTAATCGAGTAATCAAATAAAACACACTTTCCTTAACATGTCTTTTAAGGAAATAGTTACTAATGAACAAGGATGTTGTCAGGGTGCTTATTATTTCTTCTTGTAAATGCACATAGCATTGAAATTGCACTTCTACCATTGGAGCATCACTATACATTACTCATATTAAAAAAGTGGAAAAAGTTTTTAAAAAATTGCCTGCGTAGCCTAAAACTAATAAAGAACCAAACTAAGCAAAACGACTCTGGTAAAGTATGATAAATTGAGTGACAATGTATTCGACAATTTAACACATGCACATTTGAAAAGGTATCACTTAGAGAACTGTTGTTGACAACAATGATGACAGACAAATAGTTTGCATTAACATACAAACTGTAGATGCCAACACGTCCCCACATGTGTTTGAATAAAATAATCGTTACGCAAGTCAAACATATAAAATAGCGTCAGCTACCAAAATAGACTTTCACTTTGTTTCTGCTTGTCTGCTGCTCTAAAATATGCAGGATGATTTCTGACAATGCTGCATCATTGATGTAGTGTTATTGTGCAACGCCAGCTTCATTTCACAGTGCAAACATTTCACCTCACTTTTAAACCATAGCAAAACCCTTCTCTCGTCTTCTTTGGGCCCTTAGCGTTCTTTACACCTCATCATTGTTTTTCTTTGAGCCATCTCTCTTTATCGGCACTCCGCTGTCCCGCCACACACACATGCAGGCATGCACACGTTAACAAAGACGCACACACGTTTTGAGTCACTAGAGAAAAGCGCTATATAAATATAATTCACTTCACCTCACTTCACTTCTCACACACACACACACACACACACACACACACACACACACACACACACACACACACACACACACACACACACACACACACACACACACACACACACACACACACACACACACACACACTCTTGTATTTGTAACCTTCTGTAGACCTCCGAAAAATGTCTACCGCTTTAGGACCACCCTTTCTAGATATATAAAGATTTGTATTTACAACATTAATAATATATACATACTATGCAAATATAAATAAGGTAAGCTTTTAATTAATAATTTTTCTTTTGAATTTTTTGTTTGTAATTGGTTTTTAATCTTCATTATTTACTTCAAGTTATTACAGTATACATACTACTATACCACTATACTACTACTACTACTACTATATACATATTTATTTTATTTTATTTTTTAAATACATTTTAGCCAAAGGGGGTGCATTTCAATTTCTTACACACACTTATTGTTACATATGTTGGCCAGAGGGGGAACACTTAAATTTTTCACACTCACTTGTTATTTCATATGTTGACCAGAGGGGGAGCACTTTTAAAACCGACACACAGTCAATTTGAAAAATCCCTCCTTTTTAGGACCACCCTAATTTTGATATATTTCACCACAAATGAGACATTCTCTATTAGATGCAATGTTTTTTTCCGTATTGGGACCATGATTTCGGTCCTAACTTGTTCACCGGTCCTCCTATGGAAAGTACTTTTCCTTGTTGATGTCTCAAGAAGTGTAGAAATACAAGAACACACACGCACAGTCTTGCAGAAACAATTGTCTGCATATTTTACTCATTCAAATCAAATCAACTTTATTTATAAAGCACATTTTAAATTTACCACAGGGGTAGCCAAAGTGCTGTACAATGGGCAGGTTAAAAGATAATACGAGTACCGAGCAAACACAACACAACACAAACAGAACACGATAAAAAATAAATAAATAAAACATAAAAAACAGGTTCACAGCAGGTGTATTATGGGGCGCCATTGCAGGATGGATATCACTCAGTGTTAAAAGCCATGGAATAAAAGTATGTTTTTAAGAGAGATTTAAAAACAGGAAGAGAGGAGGCTTGTCTAACACTCAGAGGTAGGTCGTTCCAGAGCTTGGGAGCAGCAGCGGCGAAAGCTCTATCACCTCTAAGCTTCAGCCCTGTGTCAGGGACCATCAGTAGCAGCTGATTGGCTGATCTTAGGGATCGGGTGGGGCAGTAAGGCTGAAAGAGGTCGGAGAGATATGTTGGCGCGAGGTTGTTTAGACATTTAAAAACAAATAAAAGGAGTTTAAAGTTGATTCTGTAACGCACAGGGAGCCAGTGAAGGAACGCTAATATAGGGGTGATGTGCTCACGTCTGCGGGTCTGTGTTAGCAGACGAGCAGCAGAGTTCTGCACGAGCTGCAGGCGGGCGAGGGAGGCCTGGCTAATGCCTACATACAGGGCATTGCAGTAGTCTAAACAATTCGAGATAAAAATAACTCATCAAAGCAACAAAATACCAATTGATGCTTTTTTCTAAACAAATTAATCAATTTAAACGATAAAGTTAAAGCAGGAAAACAACCAAACCAGAAACAAGATCAGTATTACAACTTTAAATGAAAGTTAGCTTCTGTTACACATCTTCAGGAGTGTATTGTTATTGTCTTGTTACATTCTTCATGTTGAAGCAGCTCCTCCTTTTTGAATAAAGCTTAAGAAAAAGCAAATTGTTGTTATTAATTTGATGCTTGCTGAATTGGCGTTTTCTGGAACTTTTCTTGCGTCATAAACAAAGTCGTTATTCCTAAACGGCGAGATTACCTTTGAAACTGAAGCCTAACGAGTTCTACCGTCTTGTGGTCTAGTCGAGCTGCAGCAGGTCTTCGAGGTGGACTCCCTGGAGTATCTGCAAGCTCTGGAAACAGTGACGGACAAACTGGAGACCCGAGTGAACTTCTGCAAAGCTCATCTCATGATGATCACGTGCTTTGACATGGCGTCCAGACACCGGTAGACGGGCAGACGGAGGACTCGGGCCAGGTGGAGGATGACTATGAAGGATGAACTCACCTCACATGTCTCCTTCAGTTGTAAGTAAGCAGAAGGACGTCCAGATGGCGGAGGAGAGAGACGAATCTGCTAGATTTATCTCACTGGGCTGCAAATAAGTAACTTTACCTTAGGAATGTATGTACCACCATACTGCCATCTTTTTTTTAATGTTAATACGGACAAAGCCGTAAAAAGGTGTGACCATTTTGGGGGAGCACTTTCAAAAACTGTCAGACAAAAGTCTGATATCGTTGTGCAGTTCTTTAAAAACAAAAAATGACCAAGGGGACGAATACATATGATGATAAAAAGTGCCTTGTTAACAATTGAAAAATACTATTATCTACATACTGCATAGTATGGTGCTAGCATAGTGAAAAAAGATTAGTGTCTTTGAACTCATTGCCATAATGTGATGTGTTACTGTGGGTCATTGTTTCCATATATGGGCACACATACAGTGCAGTAGACAGTGTGTTTGCAGGTCATTGGTTGTGAGACTTAAAATAACAAAACACTCCAGAATGTGAACGCCATCTTATTTACAAAAGGGACCAAAAATATGTGTGTGTGAAGTTTACTATGGAGAAACTTCAGCACGTTGTGTTTAAACAGGGACATGTACAAGCTAGGCTGTGTTCACACTTGTAATAAAATAACAATGATAAAAGATACATGATGCGCACAGTAGGTCCAATTTGCTTAGCATTCACTAGGTCAAGAGTTTTTCTAACTCAGTGACCCAAATATAAGACAACCCTTCTTCAGAAAGACCAGTTATTGTAAGAAAAAAATCCAAAAATCAATATCAGTCATACAGTATCAGTGAAATAATTGGTGGATTACAGAAAAAAAAAAGATATATCAATGTCTTACCCGCTAAACAGTTAGAAATTAGCATTATAACCTAAGCGTGCTCAAGAAAATCGATTCCCATCAAAATAGCGATTCTTATTTATTAAGATTTAAAATTAATTCATAACTTACTTTAAAGATCGATAATAATACAAAAAAAACATTCAAATTCTTTAGAATATATTTTTTAAAATACGTTTTTAGGCCATCTCTGTGCTTACTTGCTGTGCGTGTATGTAATATTGTACGTCAGATGCCTGTAACTTCTTTTGAAAAATGTTCTATTATCATTTTTTTCCCCACAAAAGATATTGCGAGAATCGAATTGAATGGAGAATGGGACCCCGAGAAATGGTTGTAAGAGTCTTATCCCCATCATGCTTGAAGACTTCAGAAAAAGCAGGTCTCTGTACACGACTGCGTCCCTCCAGGTCACTAGTTTGTGTGAGTGACAGGAAGAAAAGCTTTGCCTTGCTGTGGGAATTTTTTTTTGTCATCACTTGTTAATCTGCATGTAAAAATTTCTTGGCCACTGAAAAGAACACAACTCGTCCTCATCAAGACCTTTTTTTGGGAACACATCTTTCATCTTTGTGTCCATGGAAGGGCACACACGTGCACTAAAGATGACGTCACAAGCAGTGCAGTTTTTGCGGAAGTAAATGGCTTAAATTCTTGTCGGTCTTAGTACTGGTGCATCTGTAGCAATTTGGAAGATTTTGAGCAACATGTTCTCAAGCGAATTAATTCCCATAGGAAATTAAGAAGGAAGAGGACAACAATGGTGGCAATTGCAGTTTGTGGGGTACTTAAAGTCTGTTCCGTGAAGCATGTGGGTGAGAAGTCGGAGCCAAGAGTTGTTTTGCTTGTTTATATATTTTTAAAGGGACAATGCACTTTGATGAACACAATAACCCAGGATGTTGTGTAAATATGTCACTTATAGCAAAGATGAACATTTCCATCCGCAGTCCCTTAACATAAATACAATAAAAATATAGCAACAGTTACAACGGAATGGTTTTGTTGAAATAGTTTTTGCATTGTTTGTTCAATTCCAAAATAACTTTTGTTCACCATTTTTGGCTCATTCGTTTGCCATTTCTTCTTGCAACCTGCTGTAATAGATCAGATGAGCGAGACCTGAAGGTTCAGACTAAAGTCGCATCGGATATCGGATTTTGACCACATACAAATTAGGCCTGATTTGAAGAAACCGCAATTGTACTAGTCACACTAACATGGAAATAATCAGATCCAGGTCACATTATGGCAGACGTCTCTAACTTGCCATATATTGTGGCCCTCTACTTAACTTCATAGTTTAGGGTAATTGCGGCCCGTGCACCCTAATAGTTCAATATATTACTGGACACTAACAATAATAACGCTACAGTATAACACAAAAATGACAGCACAACAAATAACACAAAGGGCAACTTCCGTTAAGCAAGCAGTAATGTCTCTGACCATCTTTTGGAGATTAAATAAAAATATACACATTTTACATGAAATGTAACATTCATGAGGCTTTAAGGCAAAATATAGCTTATATAGCTGCAGGTAGGAGTAGTTAACTAATTAGGCACATGGTTAAAACATAATTCTGAAGTGAATACTAAGGGCCTGATCTACTAAGATCCATATACCACACACTAAACAGTAGGGGTGTGGGAAAAAATCGATTCGAATTCGAATCACGATTCTCACGTTGTGCGATTCAGAATCGATTCATATTTTTAAAAAATCGATTTTTATTTTTATTTTTTTATTTAAAATTTTTTTAAATTTTTAAATTTTTATTTTTTAAATTAATCAATCCAACAAAACAATACACAGCAATACCATAACAATGCAATCCAATTCCAAAACCAAACCCGACCCAGCAACAGTCAGAACTGCAATAAACAGAGCAATTGAGAGGAGACACAAACACGACACAGAACAAACCAAAAGTAGTGAAACAAAAATGAATATTATCAACAACAGTATCGATATTAGTTACAATTTCAACATAGCAGTGATTAAAAATCTCTCATTGACATTATCATTAGACATTTATAAAAAATGAACAATAGTGTCACAGTGGCTTACACTTGCATCACATCTCATAAGCTTGACAACACACTGTGTCCAATATTTTCACAAAGATAAAATAAGTCATATTTTTGGTTCATTTAATAGTTCAAATAAATTTACATTATTGCAATTAGTTGATAAAACATTGTCCTTTAAAATTGTAAAAGCTTTTTACAAAAATCTACTACTCTGCTTGCATGTCAGCAGACTGGGGTAGATCCTGCTGAAATCCTATGTATTGAATGAATAGAGAATCGTTTTGAATCGGGAAAAAAAAAAATCGTTTTTTAATTGAGAATCGTGTTGAATTGGGAAAAAAAATCGATTTGGAATCGAATCGTGACCCCAAGAATCGATATTTAATCGAATCGTGGGACACCCAAAGATTCACAGCCCTACTAAACAGCTAATGCAAGCTATAAAATTGCATGTACTATTATTGGATGTGTTGCATGTGATCTACTAAGACTGCGTGTAGAATTGATTATTTAAATGAGGTTTTTGCATGTAATACGCGGCTTTCGCCATGGAGACACTCATTTACTGCACACTCATGTTGTCGTGCTCTGTTTTGCTATGTTTTGAAACATGCAGCAGACATGTACCACTTTTGTATGGGTATTTTAGAAGCAGTACTGCAGTGGCTTTACAACAGAACCCACTTTTTTAGCGCTGTAGGTGCGCTAATGGGAGATGCTGGCACTAACTGTGAGCCTGTGTTGGAATGTTCCAGGCGCAAGAAAATGCATATTGCAATACGTTTTTTACATGTTTATGGAAAAAAGAATGTCATTAAAAAAGTCTGCAGACACCTAAATGCATATATTTTTTACATCAGTCCCTTAAGTGACCCAGCAGATATACAATTATAAAATTATATTGCTGAATATTTTTTATTTTGGACATCCGTATATGTTGACACACATACGTAGGCTGGAGCTGCAACGAGATTGCCTCTCTTCTCACAGCTATTTCTGTCAAAGGCCAGCTTGCACATCCTTTCTAGACATACTGAATACAATATTGACGAAAAAACAGCGACCGCAGAACAGTTTTAGTCTTGATTACAACACTTTGTGTGCTAAATGATTACATTTGCATTTTCTCCTCCCAGTATTGTGGGCGTTCTGATGATCAGGATATATTCTACATATTCATGAAGACAGACACGCTAAATGGGTTGCGCTCTCCGCTAAGAGACACAATCCTCTGCGCACCAGCTAAGCTTAAAAGATCAGCATTGCGTGTGCTGTCAAGTTTGCACATGTTTTGAAACACACAAACCTTTAGCAGATCAGGCCCTTAGTGCGACCCAGCCTCAGTCAGACTCTACGTCCAGTGACCCCTAGGTTATTTGAGTTTGAGACCTCTGCATTACGGGAAAAAAAAAATCTGAATTGACCTGCAGAGAATCTTATTTTCCAGCGGGTCACTGTGTCACAGCTGCATCTCTCCGTGTCACGTGTGTGTAAGTGTGTGTGTGTGAGTGACAGTGAGAAAAGCTTTGGGAAAGTTTTTTGACGCCACCTCTCAATTTGCATGCATAAATATCTTGGCCCCAAATAGAGGATGGAAGTTTTCTAGTATTACACATTGCAATAGGGAATAACAACTCCAATCTGCTTATACTGTTTTAAACAGTCATGAAAATCTTCTAACATCCATTTTTAGAATCCCGAAAAAAGTCAATATACCGCACTTTTGACGCGTTGGTGGTCATTTTAGCGTTTGGGAGCAGACTAAATGTGACTAAATTTGACAAGTGTGAGCGCAGCCTGTTGCTTTTTTTAGTCTAAACAGCACATCATGACCAAACCCCTGCAGGGCTCACTTATACAGTATATACATTATACAGTATACTTGTGTCTCTTTTTACCTTACACATCCTTCTACCATCCCCTCAAACGGATGTGATGTCTTTTACTATGTTTACAAAGCAGTGAGACATTTTTGCAGTGTTATTACATCCACGTCCGTTATTTGTATCTGTGTTCCATTTTTAAAAGAATATGAATGATTTGTCAACGTGTGTATTTTATATCAGAGTTGAAAGCAGTCTGTGTATTTACCTCTTCTTGGGACACATTCAGTCCAGATGAGCTGTTGTTTCGGCAAATTTGCTGGCATGATCCTCCTTCACGACATCATGGATCTGCAAAACATCAGCCAATCAAGTCCTTGTTGGCCTTTTAATTAAGATTCACAATTAGAGTACGCTTTAGAAAGCTATAAATTGTAGTTATACATGGAAGCAGGTGGTAGTTCATTACTATGAGGTATTGCATTGTTATTGTATTACTGGGACAAAGTTGCAAGTTCTCTTATTCCAGGCAAAAGGCAATAGTTTGCAGAAAGTGTAGGAATGCAAACCATAAGTAGAAATATTCTGTGTTTAAAAAAAACAAAAAATAGATATATTAATATATAAGTAAACAAAAGACAGATAACAGCCAAATTAGGAAGCGCTGAGGTCTGTAGTGTTCCACGTCTTTGTAAGATGGTTTTATACTATTCTCTCTGGTGCTTGACATGTTTATCACCTTCATGTTTGTACAAATATAAATATCTGAATGAGGAGGAAAAAAACCTTTAAATTGCTTCTTGGACATTATCACATCTTTGCTAAGTCACATTTGTTCCTTTTGGTGTTAAATGTATTCCAGATTGGATGTCAAAAGTCATTTACGGCATGGCAATTAAGGTCATGTGGTGTAAAAACTAAAAGTATGTTGGATAAAATGTCTCCATGATGTGTTTATAAACAGAAGGTGAATGTTTTCTATTTTGTCTTTCATAGTGGATAAAAGTATTTATTTGAGCTCAGCAGGTTGAGAAAGAGTCGATTATTAAGGTTTATTTATTCCAATATCATCATTTTTAAAATTACTATGCATTTAAGATGATATATGTTGCTGCGCCCATTACATACAGTATATACAGTATATTAAGTACAGTAAAGACCAAAATTATTCATACCCTGGCCATTACTTTAGCCGCTGTTACATTGGTCTTATTTTAGCTTTTAAACTGGAAATGACACAAGCAAATAGCAAAAGACTTGTTCTTACCCCCTTTTAATACTTATTTTGGAGCAAAAATACACAGGTTACATTTGCAAAGTGCGTTTTAGGGGACATTATTATGAGAATGAGGATGCTGATAACTGCATGCACACAAAATAAGTCAAATTAAATATAAAAAACGCCACTAAATACAACAACAAAATGGGATATTGTATCAGTGCATTGAATACGGGAGAAGTGTATTCAATTATTTGTACTTTTTAAATAAAAAAACATATCACATTAGCTGTCTAAGGAATATGTTCATGTCATTTCTAACCCTTTAGAATGGTGCAAAATATTGTGTTTAGTCAAATTGTCGGCTAAAAACTTATTTTATAACGTCAAAAAAAGAAAGGATTTGTTTTCCCCAAATACAGTACTTATAACACAATGTCTTACAGTCTTTGACACTTGCTTGTGCCATTTCCAGCCCATTCAACAAATAAAATATTCACTTTACTCCAACTTTGTCATGCCATGACTAAATTGTACACACCGTTGTATGCAGTTTTCTACTTTGGTTTATTTTGTGAATTTAGGGTTTTGTCTTTTCTAAGACACATTGTACTGTATTTAACAGTAAGGCCTGGTGTGCCAACAATGCATATCTCCAACGTGAAGATGCTATGTGTGAGATTGGTTTCATTAGTCAGCAATACGTTTTCAACAGTCTGATGTCAACTTTCAGGAATAAGGTTTTCTAATAAGTGATTGATTGCGAGAATGCGAGGTACTTCAAATGAACCGCAAACTGACACATAGCATCTTACATTTGGGAGGTGATTGCAAGTTAATGATGATTGCTCATGGACAAACCCAGCAGGCACACATCGTTGAGAACTTTTTGAATTAGATCCTGAAGTTGAGCAACTCAAACATAACGTTGAAACAACATGCTTTTTGACAACGTTTAATCAATGTCGGGTTCAGAAGTTGTTTGACCATTGAAATGTGGTCATTTCCCAACCAATATTGTACAACACAAATACAACGTTGAAACAATATGCTTTTTGACGTTTATTCAATGTCAGGTTGTGACGTTGATTTGACCTTTGAAATTTGATCGTTTCCGAATCAACAAGATGGATCCAATGGTGGACATCATTGTTGTCTCAATTTACAAATACAACTATTTTGCAACGTTGTTTCAAAGTCAGCTTTAAAAGGACTTGTATGTATAATCAACGTTGTATCAATGTCTTGTGCCTGCTGGGAATGTTCACCCATTTACAAAAAAAAGTCAGTCGTTCACTTTAATTATTTTTAGTTGTCACATTGTTTTAAACAGTTTGTCAATCGTAAGTGCCAATCTGTCTGCGGAAAGAATGAGTCAATTATGTCATAAAGGAGAGGATGGGAAACAGAAGTATGTGTAGTGTGATATTCTATGTGCATGATTCAAGGCTTTGACACAGTGTGTTGCTGGAGGAACGTGATGAGGGGAATGTAAATAAAGGTATGTATTCAACCAATCTGAAATGTGCTTTGCCTTCTTGATACATAGTAGAGCATATATGTCTGCAATACATTTTTTTTTTAAGTATTGGAGGCCTTGATGCTGCAAATTAAACCACCTAAAAATGCTTTAAATAAGCACTACTGGAAACACACCATTTTGTGTCTGTAGCTTTAGTGCTAATGAAGAGGTGTTCACTTTTTACACATACACTGTATTCAAGGCCATCTCTCGGCTTTTTATGGCCTGAAACAAGATTTTTTTTGTAGCCTCCATTTTGTTTTTTCATATTGCTTATTATTGTGAAACCCTAATTATTGGTAAAACAGCAATGCCCAACATACACACTCTCAGTATGTTCACATGCATCAACAGACTACTGCTTAATCAGAATCAGAATAGTTTTTATTGCCATTGTTTGAGAACGGGTTCACAAACTAGGATTTTTTTCTTGGTGCAATGGTGCAACATAAAACACATAACACAGAATAGGTAATAAAATGAGCTGTAACTGAGCTATCAGATCTTGTTATTGTTCATGTGTCTGATGGCCGAGAGGAAAAAACTGTTCAGGTGGCGGGAGGTTTGGGTCTGGATGGACCGTAGTCTCCTGCCTGAGGGGAGAATAGTTTGTGTCCAGGGTGAGAAGAGTCAGCTGTGTTCAGACACACACGCCTCCTGGTCCTGGAGGAGAACAGGTCCTGGAGGGATGGGAGCTTGCAGCCAATCACCTTCTCAGCAGCACGTACCATGCGCTGCAGTCGATGCTTGTCCCAGACTGTGGCGCCGGGGAACCACACGGTGATGGAGGAGGTGAGGATGAACTGAGTAGAACTGCACCAGCATCTTGGTCGGCAGCTTAAGTTTCCTCCGCTGTCGCAGGAAGTACATACTCTGCTGCGCCTTCTTGATGAGGGAGCTGATGGTCGGCTCCCACTTGAGGTCCTGGGTGATGGTGGTGCCCAGGAAACGGAAGGAGTCCACAATGGAGACGGGGGTGGGAGAGTCAATCAGGGTGAGGGGGGATGGTGGGGCTGTGACATTCCTGAAGCCCATGATCATCCATCCATCCATTTTCTACCGCTTATTCCCTTTTGGGGTCGCGGGGGGCGCTGGAGCCTATCTCAGCTACAATCGGGCGGAAGGCGGGGTACACCCTGGACAAGTCGCCACCTCATCGCAGGGCCAACACAGATAGACAGACAACATTCACACTCACATTCACACACTAGGGCCCATCTCCACTGTTTTCTGGGCGTTCAGCTATAGGTTGTTGAGGCTGCACCAGGACGCCAGCCGGTCCACTACTTAATTCAGTTGAAACTAGCTTAAAAAAACAACAACAAAAATACACGTAACACCTTATGTTTACATTTTTTAAAATAGGATTAACATATCTAGATGATGTTGTAAACCAGGCATGTATGCCCTCCCATCCATCTATCATTGTTAACTACGTTCTATACGCACGTGTCAGCATACTTGCCAACCTTGAGACCTCCGAATCCGTTCATGAATGAGTATATTTGTTCGGCCACTGTGTTCAATGGAGAAGTCTGATCTACAAAATGTGCAGGCAGCATATCCCTTCCCCTTTGAGCTGTCCTGGATGAACTGAAATGATTTTTTCCAATCATTTTGGAACTTGCAAGCGTACATAATCTTCTTACTCGTCGTCGCCATGTCTCTTCTTCGTTCTTCTGCTTCGTCTCTGTTATGTTTTTGGACATTAGTACTTGCCGTGGTTTTGAAGCAATGCATGATGGGAATCCGGATGTTGTGTGTCAGTGTATTAACGTGCCTGCTGGAATAAACACACGCTGAGAAATAGCTCCATGCCTGCCTACTTTATGGGTTGTAGATAAACTTTTGGATAACGGAGACATATATAATAGTCTCCTTTTCAGGTGAGAGAGGACGCTAAAGGCAGTGCCTTTAAGGCACGCCCCCAATATTGTTGTCCGGGTGGAAATCGGGAGAAATTCGGGAGAATGGTTGCCCCGGGAGATTTTCGGGAGGGGCACTGAAATTCAGGAGTCTCCCGGGAAAATCGGGAGGGTTGGCAAGTATGCGTGTCAGTCTGCCCAACCTGGTAACCCAAAAGCCCAGTAGATGGCACACTTCATGATCAAAAAGTCTACAATAATGACATGTTTAGGTCTTTGTCTCATTAATGTTTTTCATAAAGCGCTCGTACGATTGGTGTCATTAGGACTTTTTGAGGGAGGCTAAAGGCTCCCTTATAGTGATTTGGTTGATTAAAAAAAGATCAAGTTTGGGTTTTGTCTTTGTTTTTATAAAAAAGTGCGACAAATTCAACATAAAGGACACAGAATATGAGTGTTAATAATTGTATAACATGTTGTTATTCACTTGAATGATTATAAACATGTCAAGTTTCACTTTATCTCATAATGTAAATAGAGATTATCGGATTAATGTAGGATTATCATCAGTGGATAATTATCATAATAAATCATTATTATATATTATTAGTTCATTTACTGTGGGTTAAGCCTTCCCAGTCTTTAAGGAGTAGTGACACCTCTGTTTTGAGCTGTAATCAAGGGTTTTTGAACGCACCAGTCTTTTGCTATGTGATGCAAAAGTGAAACTTAAACATAACTGTGGGGAGCCGGGGCCGGCGGACCGATAGCAAGGCGTGTCCCGCCAGGGCCGACTCCGGGATGGCAGCGAAGAGGAGTGGACGACGAGCGAGCAGCAAGGCGGGGCGCGCCGGGAGAGACGTCGCAATCACGATAAGGTGCGTGGAGCACGCAGCTGTAGACAATTTAAATGTCCTCTCGCACGGTATGAAAGGGCGTCAGCCGTAAACGTCAGGGAAGACGACGGAGATGAGAGAAGGAGCCAGAGAGACGCAGATGCAGAGCGAGAGAGACTGAGAGCGCAAGGAAGACGACGACGACACTGTGACGCTGAGGAGCGAACGGCAGAGTGGGCAGGAGGAGGCGGAGCTGCAAAGCGACGCGACCGACGGAGAAAAAATAAAGAAGTCTAAACCTGCCTGCAACATGTCCTTCCTTGCTGGTCCTTGGAACCCACCCGACAGCTGGAGACTGTCACAATAACTTTGTCCAAGCTACACACAAATAGATTTAATATATTTTTACTTTTCTTTTATCACCTCATCCTTGCTTCCAATTGTTGGTTGTTGCGTGTGAATGCTTAAAAGGTGAGCTTAAATGACATTGTGGCATCTGTGTTGAATGAACAGTGAAGTGTTCCATGCTGAATTTGTCTCTACCAGAAGGAATGAACCATTTTGTATTTTTGCAACAGTGATGTGCAGTGAGGTTTGAGGTTGGGGAGGCACTGACCCACTAGTCAGATTTACAAACATACAGTATGATGCTAAGTCACTGACCCACTAGTCAGATTTACAAACATACAGTATGATGCTAAGTCACTGACCCACTAGTCAGATTTACAAACATGACAGTATGATGCTAAGTCACTGACCCACTAGTCAGATTTACAAACATGACAGTATGATGCAATGGCACCGGCTCAAAATCACAAAAACACACAGTATCATGCTTGAATAAAACATTTCAACACACTTAGCACACAATTAACACAGCACTGCATGGCAGACACTAGACCAGGGGTCCCCAAACTTTTTGACTAGGGGGCCGCTTTGGGTGAAAACAATTTGGCCGGGGGCCAGGCTGTATTTCTTTACATACCGGTATATATTATATATATATTCCTCGCGCACTCATTGACTGAAAGAGCACGCAATTGCGACGCGAGCGCAATGATGTCACGTTATCGATGGGAAAGTGCATTTTTAGACATGATATGTCTGAGTGGCTAGGAAACAGAGAGTAACAAACGGTGGAAAATGGATTAGTAAGGACAAATATAAAAAAAATTATTTAAAAAAAATAAATTAAAAAAAAGGAAACTTGGGACTTCCCGCGGGCCGGATTTTGCACGCTGGCGTGCCACATCCAGCCTGCGGGCCGTAGTTTGGGGACCACTGCACTAGACAGTATAAATTACCTTTACTTGTAAATTAAGTCCATTCGCCTTTCCTTCTGGATGAAGATCTCTATGACTTTGTTGTAAGAGTCCTCCTTTTTCTTTGAGTTTTAAAAGTCTTTCTTTCTCAATTGAGATAATTGCCACAAAATGCAAGCTCCAGTTTCCCCAAAAAGCAAGTGGCGTTTATCAGCTCTTTTAATATCTCACCATGTTCCTTTACATCGGCATTGTGGATGCTGATATTTAGTCTCATTTAGAGCCAGATCAATACGACCTTGAATGTGGGCAGATGAGTTTTAATGTGATTCGAGGCTTCTTGGCAGGTTTTTCAGATTGATCCCATCCATCCATTTTCTAGCGCTTGTCCCTCTCGGGGCTGCGGGGGGTGCTGGAGCCTATCTCAGCTGTATTCGGGCGGAAGGCAGGGTACACCCTGGACAAGTTGCCACCTCAGTATATCCCATTTGGGTCCAAACACGGTCACTCGTTGAGACTAAAAGGCAGGGAAAGCAATAAAGATGTTTTTTGCAGCACAGCCACAAAGCCATTATTTTCCAGTATACCAATCCTTTTGAAATGAACAAGTTATTTTCTGTCTTCGGACCACACACGTTTGAATCAAACCTCCCAGTTCTAATAATTTCTTGCTTTGATTAAAAGTCCAATCATGAAAAATTCCTTATTTTAGAAATCAAATCTTCCATTTTTAGGGCGAAAAAGCATCACAGTTTGCGAGAAGCATAGCAGTTGTCTGTTGTTTTCTTCTTCTACTTCTTAAGGGTTAACCGCTGTTGGCAGTTCATGAGCTTTTAAAGTGCAAGTTGACAATATATCGCCCCCTACCTTGAGGCAGAGGTACTTGCTGCCTCATGACCCGCCTTTTCCCCGTGGCAACTAGCACGCGCCCCCTCCCGCGCACACGCTCAATACACTTTGTGTGTAGCCGTGGAGGCACCACCTGTGTCTGCCTCACTTCTCATCTGCCGCGTTATTTTGATCAGGAAACATGGAATTTCAACGATTTTGACCATGAAAATGATCAAAACATACAGGAACCACACCAAAATCACATAGAAAGCATAGACCAAAAGAGAAATATCAAAACTTTATTTATTACTATTTTTGTTGAACTTGATATAGAGAACATACAAACCCTTTATTTCTAAACATTGAGATTCAATGATTTGGTGCATTTGCAAACAGCTAAAATTATGCACAAAGCAAACTATAACCTGCGACCCGAGAAGGTACAAAACCCAAAACCAGTGAAGTTGGCCCGTTGTGTAAATCGTAAATAAAAACAGAATAGTTTGCAAATCCTATTCAACTTATATTCAATTGAATAGACTGCAAAGACAAGATATTTAATGTTCAAACTGAGAAACTTATATTTTTTGGCAAATAATCATTAACTTAGAATTTAATGGCAGCAACACATTGCAAACAAGTTGGCAAAGGGGCATTTTTACCACTGTGTTACATGGCCTTTCCTTTTAACAACACTCAGTTAATGTTTTGGGAACTGAGGAGACCAACTTTTGAAGATTTTCAGGTGGAATTCTTTCCCATTCTTGCTTGATGTACAGCTTAAGTTGTTCAACAGTCCGGGGTCTCCATTGTGGTATTTTACGCTTCATAATGTGCCACACGTTTTCAATGGGAGACAGGTCTGGACTACAGGCAGGCCAGTCTAGTACCCGCACTCTTTTACTATGAAGCCACATTGATGTAACATGTGACTTGGCATTGTCTTGCTGAAATAAGCAGGGGCGTCCATGTTGACGTTGCTTGGATGGCAACATATGTTGCTCCAAAACTTGTATGTACCTTTCAGCATTAATGGTGCCTTCACAGATGTGTAAGTTACCCATGCCTTGGGCACTAATACAACCCCATACCCTCACAGATGCTGGCTTTTGAACTTTGCGCCAATCCGGATGGTTCTTTTCTTCTTTGTTCCGGAGGACACGACGTCCAAAGTTTTCAAAAACAATTTGAAACGTGGACTCGTCAGACCACAGAACACTTTTCCACTTTGCATCAGTCCATCTTAGATAAGCTCGGGCCCAGCGAAGCCGGCGGCGTTTCTGGGTGTTGTTGATAAATGGCTTTGGCTTTGCATAGTAGAGTTTTAACTTGCACTTCGAGATGTAGCGACGAACAGCAGTTACTGATGTGTTCCTGAGCCCATGTGGTGATATCCTTTACCGATGTCGCTTTTTGATGCAGTACCGCCTGAGGGATTGAAGGTCACGGGCGTTGCCACTTATGTGCAGTGATTTCTCCAGATTCTCTGAACCTTTTGATGATATTACGGACCGTAGATGGTGAAATCCCTAAATTCCTTGCAATAGCTCATTGAGAAATGTTGTTTTCAAACTGCTTTGCTCACACCTTAGTTTACAAAGTGGTGACCCTCACCCTATCCTTGTTTGTGGATGACTGAGCATTTCATGGAAGCTGCTTTTATACCCAATCATGGCACCTACTAGTTCCCAATTAGCCTGTTCACCTGTGGGATGTTCCAAATATGTGTTTGATGAGCATTCCTCAACTTTCTCAGTCTTTTTTGCCACTTGTGCCAGCTTTTATGAAACATGTTGCAGGCATCAAATTCCAAATGAGCTAATATTTGCAAAAAATAACAAAGTTTACCAGTTTGAACGTTAAGTATCTTGTCTTTGAAGTCTATTCAATTGAATATAGGTTGAATTCTGTTTGTATTTACGATTTACACGTGCCAACTTCACTGGTTTTGTAACAATTTGCAATTTTTCTCAACAAACAAGGAGAAATATAAGCTCAGAGAAAAATCTCATTTAAAACATTTGTATGCATGTACTACAACACTTAAAACATTGAGTATTTCAATGTGGAATTAAATTATGTAATGAACTATGCAAACAAGTTAAACAATGTAGTAATATGATCCTGTTCAAACTAAGTGTTTAAAAAGGACAAAGAATAATAATTTTGATGAACATCTTGAACCTGATTGAAAATGGGATAATAATCATCTCATATATGAACCATAACTCACTTAACTATTATTAAGAGATCTGTTGTATTCATTGATGAAAAATTGTGTTACAAAATGAGGACAGGAAGTGAATATGTGCTACTAAATTGCTATGAATGCCACCGACGGCCCAGACTGTAACTACCAGTGTACAACACAGTCCAGGGTAATAGATTCCACATATCACACACTGTACAACAACATAACTTTAAGGAGTGAGATAAAACACAAACAATAGCAAAACTAACATAGCTATGTGCGCTAAAGAAAAACAAAATGATTCAAACTTACATTCTGTGGATGACTAACGCAAGGTTGGCGGAGCTTCAGGTTTCATTTTAGGATGTGGAGCGAAGCCTGCTTTTTTACAAAGCTGTCCTCCGGTTAAGTGCTGGGTGTATGGACGGCGGGATAATGTCTAGGGCGGGTCAGAGGCAGTATCAAGCCCATGGGGAAGGAAGTTTTGCCCTCATGATGTCATAAAACACCAACAGGGAGCTTTGAGCACCTTTTCTCTCCACAGAGGAGCAAACAAGAGAAGGCTCTGGGAACACATAGTACTGTTAGAACATCTTTAAAAAGTCAATTTGCATATTAATGAGCACACAGACAAGAAAAGCAACTCAAACTTGTGATCTTTCTATTTATTGACACACTGCTGAGGTGTCTCTGTCATTGTAGAGACACCATCTTTTCTGAAGACATAATGGGTTTTAACTTGCAGACTAATAAAGGCAAAAGCAATGAAATTGTGCCCATTTTTTGGATGGAACATGGCTCTGTGCAGAAAAAACAAATGAAAAAGAGAGAGTGTGTCATTTGAAGTATTCTGAATGAGAAAAAGAGGGTGACAGGCAGTGAGAGAAAAAAGAGCGATGGCAATAAATCATGTTTAATGGTCGGTATGAGCCGATGGGAGAACAAGTGAGATAATGTTTAGAAGGAAAAAAAATGAGGATATGTGGTGTTAGAGGAAGTTGTACTGTGATGTTTCTATTACATATCTTTTTTTTCAGTTTCACTTTGCACTTCATGTATTCTACTCATCTGCTGCTGTAAGAAAAAAAAGGTAAAAGGTATTTGATTTACTGTATCATAACCATCGTGTCACAACAATGTACAAGAACGGCAACATTGTAGCTACAGCTGTTCTTTTGTATCTCAAGTTATTATCATTAAACACATTAAATAAAAAAAATACTGGAAGTGATCTATAAAGAAAAATAAATATACATACACATTTGAGTGTAAAAGTAAAACAAACTGTATAGGAAATGCTATAATTAATGCCTAAACTCAATTACAGTGAGTGTCTTATAGTCGCTAAATAACTGTTGAACTCTTGAATTAAAGTAGAGTCAAACAATTTTGCCACAGAAGCTGTGGCTGTAAGTAACCTCCTGAAATAGATTTTGTTATAAACGCAGGAGTGCATCAGTATTAAGCAGCTTTATCTACTTGAAAGCTTAAAAAGGTGCTACTCAGCTGTTAGTGTGAATGTCATGTTTGTTAAACGTGTTGACAATGGACTCATCAGCAGTATTAATGCTGACTCAGGACTTTGCTCCTGACAACTATTAAAACATTGGTTTTGTTGCTGCTATAATGTGCGATATACGTGTTAAATGACCACATGGTAAAAAAGTGCTGTTTTCCTACTTTGCCATGCACTCCAAATAACTATTTCAGTTAAAAAAATTGTTACTAGTCCAAAAAATTGAATTTATTAATGAATTTTTATTAGTTTATATTAGGGCTGTAAATGTATCGCATTAAGTATGATGATAGTATATATCTGATAGTATATATCTGTATCATGAATCAATTTAAGTGGACCCCGACTTAAACAAGTTGAAAAACTTATTCGGGTGTTACCATTTAATGGTCAATTGTACGGAATATGTACTTCACTGTGCAACCTACTAATAAAATTCTCAATCAATCAATGGCGGAACATTAGATAAAACTCTTAGCAAGTTTTAAAAATATAACATAAGTTCAATAAAGTAAGCCACTTTTGAATGTTCTTTGTTTTGACACTCTGACAATAGAATTACTTTGTGTCAAAATATTGGGGTCTAATTTATAATATGCAAGGAATTAATTGACTGAGATTAATTGCAATTAACCAAAATTCACAGGTGTGATATAATCTAATTAACAACGGCAATAGTTTTTAAATATATTGAGTTCTCAATTTTCGGGAAAAATGCTATTGTCTAATATCCACCTCTTTGCGGTTCAGGTAAATAAGCATTCCAACCATAATTAGAGCATTTATTGTAGTATTCAAGATGAATAATTATGCTTAAGTAGCATGTATTCACACCTGAATAATCCAGACTTTTTTTTTAAATGTAGAGAGCACAAAGTGTCAGAAAAGCCAAACTTTTTATTTGTTATGTTAAAACAAACACAATGTCAGTGTAATCCTCACATAACCCTTAAACACACAATTTTTCTCTCCCAGAGGAAATGTTGTCATCCCTTTCCTGCAAAGAGGCATCGTGTGTGTGTGTGTGTGTGTGTGTGTGTGTGTGTGTGTGTGTGTGTGTGTGTGTGTGTGTGTGTGTGTGTGTGTGTGTGTGTGTGTGTGTGTGTGAGAAGCATTACCACATTCCATCACAGACCCTGACAGAAGAAGCCGCAAAAACAGGGATTACGGCAGGAAGTGCATGTGTGATGGATACGTGGCGGGAGGAAGATGGATGTTTTAAGTGGCTGACTGTAAAAGAAACACACATATTGGATGCATTCCCCACAATGGTATCTAAGATAGACAAGAACACACGTGCAGAAAGTACAGTATTGTCCTTATGGCATCACACCAAAAATATGTGCCTTAAAAAAATCACTTTTCAAGTTCTGCTGACGTTTTACTGTCTTTACTGTTGGTTGATTGTTATTGACCCATCTCAAAGCGACATTCTTCCATCTTGTCCAACAAATCCGCCACTAAAGGGTGATCAATACCGTGAGTGATCTGTAGGATTGCAAAAGCCTGGTGGACAAAACAGACAAGCAAATGCTTTAAAATGATTGACTTGTTGAAAGAAAATTGGGTTAACTATAATGTCAAGAAATAACACACATTGTTGCCTACATATCTAGTTTTTTTCCATACTTCATACAGCCTATCACAAGTTATATTCTAACAGTAAGTAAACAATACCTGAAAACATCTAAATATGGCTCCTTGATAATACAGACCTGTTTGAACGTTTCCAGAGCATCTTTAATGCGCTCCAAATAATGTTGCAGCTTTGCTACTCGCATCAGCTGGACTCCATGAACAGGATGGGGATGAGGGTAGTATTGTCTTTAAAAACAGGGAAGCAGACATGTCACAAAATGGGTAAAAAAATGGAACCACTTAATTAGTTTTGCATCCACAAATGCTGTAAAAAAAGGTAAGAAATGTTTAGTGGAGTTATTTAAGTTCTGACTGACATTATCTGTTGATTATGTAAATATTCACTATCGTATCAAGTTTTCATGAAACACAGAATCATTGAATTAATATATTTTACATAAGAATATTATGTTTCCTCATGCAGTGCACAAACTGCACTTAATACTTGGTGTTCATTATAGATGTTTTATTGTATAAGTTACTTTCCTGACTTGTTAGTTGGTCAGGTTATATTCATTCCACTAGATGCCTGTGCATGTACCTGTGCATGACTAAAAGGCACCATGTCTGTGACAATGGTGCATAGCAGCTGTTAGTGGGATACCAGAAAGTAGAGAAGGTAGGCAAAGTGCTCGCAGGTATAAGCTGGAATAAAAATAGTGCAGGTTGAGCAGGAAATCAGAAAGCAACAGAATACTTTGGCCTACAGAAGATAATGAACCAGCACCGGAAGAGGTAACAAGGTGAAACCAAATAGAACTAATTGGCAATGAAATACGGGTGTGCTGGCAGGACAAGGATCACATCGTCAAGGTGCTGCAAAACAAGAGCACTAGCACTAAACAGATTAAAGTCCAAATGGTCATGTAGGATCATGACAATGACTAAACACTACCAACTGCACTTGACCACGGCAAGGAAAGCCAGCGTTAACTTGTCAAAATATTAGAATTTAAGAGTACAGATTGTAGTCTAGTACAGTATGCATAAACAATTCCCTGTCTAATTCCTTACAAACATTTGACTATTAGGAAAAAACATGTTCCCCTGCAGGCAACAGCACTTAAAACATGTAAAATGCAGCTTTACAGATGCCATATCTGCTCTGCGGGTAGTAAGTAACATGTGTTAGTATCAGATGACATAGTATGGGTAATCACAGCCTAGTAGCTGCACTGAGAAGAATAACGCTTATGTGTAGTCAGGCATTTATTTATTCTAGTAGATGATGTTCAAGTTTCATTTATTCAGACATGTAAACATTTGACAGATAAAGAGAATACATTTCTATATGCATATAGTCTGAAATGGAATAGGCAGAAGCTAAAGCTTATTACACCTATTCCATGTATTTACAAAACAGAAACAGAAAACACTACCAATGTATTATGCATGCAGTTTTACATTTGTTTGTATTTCTGTTCATCACAAAAAATTTTGGGGGGGAAAAAGCTCCATCATTAATTTTACATCCTTAGCATCCATTCTCAACATATTTTTTTATAATTGATTTCTTCAAAATAATTTTCAATTGAATTAAAGTTTTACAATCTTTTAGCTCTTGGTCCAACTTATTCCATACATGAATCCCAACAAAAGACACACAAAGCTGCTGTGCACATGTTCTCACATATGGTTTTTTTGTTTTTTTTAACCATTTCTTTCTTTCTTTCTTTCAGAAATTCTAAACACAGTCTCGTTCTTGAAACATCCCTGAATATACACTGGCAACTTGTTATTATTTATGTTGTACATAAATTGCGCTCTCAAAGTCAAATCCTTCAATTTTAGTGCTTTTAATTGAATGAAAAGCTAATTTGTATGTGCACTGTAAGCTATTTTATTCACAATGCGGATCACTCTATCTTAATGATACTAATTGGATTAAGATTGGCTTTATAAGTGTTTCCCCACACTTGTGGGCCATAGGCCATGTAAGGGAGAACCAGGGAACAGTATAAAATATATAGCTTTTTTCATGTAACAGTTCTTTGACTTTGGATATTATTGCAAGAGATGTACATAGCTTTGTCCTGATATAGTTTATATGGCGCTTCCAACTGAGCTTATTTAATAAAAGTACTTCAGGAAATTATATTTAATTCACTCATTCTATCTCAGTATCATTTTGTTTTTAAATTTCTACATACATCAATGGCACAATTTCCAAACACTATACAGTTTGGTACATGCACCAGGGCCCAAGTCTATTAGTACTGTACATTAAAAAAGGTAACCTGGTGTAACGAAATAATATGGATGCAATAGCTTGGTCTTTGGTAAGGCTTGGAATCTAAGGGTATGTTCCTCACGATACCGTACGTGATACATACCTCAATCAAACAATAATATCTCAATAATGTTGATGCTGTCATTAGTTATGTATTGCTCTTAATAACCTATGATACATCCATGTGTTTATAGAGGTGAAACAAAAACAAACAAAAAATAATTCCATAGTTTATATTTTGTAGCACAATTTAATCACAGTGAAAATAGCAATACAGTGGTACCTCAACTTAGTTGATGTAGCAAATGTCACAGTGACCAAAACATATGGTCAGACTCGCTAACATTAGCTTGGAGCTAAAGCTTGATATAACTTTTTTTTCCAACCATGGGAAGGAAGAATGCGAGTTTGAAGGACTGCTTGAAAGAAGTGGATGATATTCATTGAATGAAAGAAAGAAATCAAAAACATGACAGTGTGTGTCAGCAACTTGGCGAAGCAATTCGAGCGTATCATTGTTAGTCTGCCCCATACTGAAGCAGAATGAGTCGATAACACCAGCTAATAATGTTAAAAAAATATCTTAACTGCAGACATCCACGACAATATGGAGAGGCTGCTGATGGGGTGTTTGACAAAAAAGCAGATGGAAAGCGATACTGTGGAAGTCCACTCTCCAATGCTGTCCATTATTACATTACTTTATAAAACAACAGTAGTTGTTAGTATATTGCATTATTTTATACAATATTTATCATCTCTAGTTTTTCTTTTTAAAATGCATTTTACATGTTAGAATTGTGCTGTTTTGAGGCAGTTGAACACCAATTGAATAGTAATAAGAAAAATTAATTTGAGATACAAGAGTTTTGAGTTAAGAGCTATGTCACAGAACCAAAGTGTCTTGCCAATAACAAAACGGCAGTGACTATGATGGCGGAAGCTAGAATCGAACCTGAAACCCTCAAGTTGCTGGCTTTACCAACTGAGACAGTTCGCCATATCCATAGTATGTCACACTCCTAGTAGTAGGAGTGGAATAAATAACAATAGCTTGTTGTTTGTTTCTTTGCACAGTGTCACAGTTCAAAATGTATGCAGCACTGCGCATACACGCTCACAAACAACATAAACATTAAAGTAGACGAGGTAGTGGGGGACAAAAAACAATAATTTACTGTACAAACTCATATTGCAGGTGTTATTATATACACTGTATACAGTACACACAATGCTCAAGTGGATTTATTCATGAGCATACTATTCACAAAAGCACATCCTTTTAGCATTCATTTTCAAAACGTGAAGGAATACATACTGGCACACTACATTGTTGTATTTGCAACTTTTCTACTAATGGAAATACTATATTTTTTGGACCATAGGGCGCACCGGATTATAAAGCGCACTGCCGATGAGCGGGTCTGTTCAGCTCTGTTTTCATACAAAAGGCGCACTGAATTATAAGGTGAACTTAAGGGGTCATATTTCTACATTTAAAACACTTCTTTGTGGTCCACATAACTTATAATAGTGGTTCTTCCGTCAAAATGTTGCATATTATCTATTACAGACTATCTTCATGTCGCTTTCTGGATGCACCGTTTTGTGGGGAGTCTTAGTCACGTGGCTCCACATCAACAGCGTCTTTTCCCCGTCATGTTTGTTGTACCTGTAGTTTTTAGCGCTTCCATAGCGAGTCGACTGACAGACATAAGTTAGAACTTTACGCTACTTTGTATCAGAAATGGCAACAGCGAAGGATGAATGTCCCATAACAAGAGCTTAGGGAAAAAGAAGGAGTTTATGGACTAGAGCGCGGACTACAATGGCGGATGCGCGCCCATTTTCGGGACTTACGCAGATCGCAAATACACATCAGCGGGTACCAATAGGTAAGAACATTTGTTTTTTTTAATATTGCAAAACAAAATACCAGATAATAGGTCTCCAAACAGGTGCCATTTTGGGGTCTTTATACACACACCATAATAATAAAGCACGGTATGTCTGACTATGGTAGCCGTAATGCTTCGCGTTCCATCAAACGGTACGGCTTCGTCACTTACCAAAGTTCTACTAAAACATTTTGACATATCTTTGAGCGCCGTGTGCAACGTTCCCGCTAAGGTGCGCGCCTGTGCAATTGCGCACTGCTCAAGCGTCCTCTGCGCACGGCAAATCTATGCCACGCACAAAATCAAATAAAAAAATAAGCGCATAACAATTTTCGACACACGGACACGACAGAGAAAACAGTTTTCGTCATCATTGTTCAAATATTGCAACGTCTGTCGAGACGCTTTGAGGACATGAATGCCATCGATCACTTTACAGAGCAAAACTCTTTATTGTCGGCCATAAACACATCACCAAAACATTAGTAAAAAAAATGATATCTAGCAAAAGTGGTCATTTTCTGCAGTACAAACCAGACCAAAAGCAACTTTGTTATATCAACAGCAGCCGCTCGCTCTTTCTCTCTTGCGCCAACACATGCACATATGGCACTTAGCCAGTGATGCGTTTACAGCCACACAAAAAGTCGAAAGTGTCATTCCAGGTTGTTACTCTATGATTTACCAATCAAATGTGTGCTTATTCTAGTGTCATTTATTAGGAATCTTAATTTATAAATATCAATCATGAAATGCTGTTAGTATACTAAATAAATACTAATAAAAATATATTTTTTACAAACAGGAAGTTGCAGGAATGTACACATGATCCCCTGCTTACGTCTCATTGTGCAACATGTGAATGTTTTAATGGGAACTAAATGCAATGTCTGAAAGGGGTACAAATTATTTCCAAAGCAGGACCTCCACACAGACAAACAATACAAGTACACAGTTCATAAAAAACAATATTTTTTGTTATTGTCATTGCAAGTGGTCCTAAACACTTATATTAGAAATGGAAATGACTGCTGTCCTTTGATTATAATAATAAGAGAATGTTGTCTGTCTATCTGTGTTGGCCCTGCGATGAGGTGGGGACTTGTCCAGGGTGTACCCCGCCTTCCGCCCGAATGCAGCTGAGATAGGCTCCAGCACCCCGCGATAGAAAATGGATGGATGGATGGAGATTGAACTTGTTATTTAGTCAGGTTTGGGACAGGTGTGCTGCTGGTGTCGCCACAGTGTGCACGTCTGATGTTGCTCACATGGGCTCCACTGAATGCTCAGGGAGTTTTTGCATTTGCTCACACACATGAAAAATTAGAGGGAACATTGGCCGTGTGTAATGTTTTATAGTCTCAATGAAACATCAACGTTTTGGTGCTGCTTACTTACCGGTACTTGCTAGCCTCATTTATTGAACATGCGTCAACATGCAGTCCACATGTATCTCTTATGTGTGACTGCCTTATCATTACACCATATACCAAATAAAACTGTTTTGAGGTCGGTAAGCACAACCCGAATTATTACTACATTATTTCTAAGTCTAATTAGGCGCACCACTTTAATGCGCCCTGTCGATTTTTGAGAAAATAAAAGGATTTTAAGTGCGCCTTCTAGTCCGAAAAACACAGTAAATGCTTTGTGATGTCATAACTTACAATGTTGTAAGAATAAATATAAGTCTTTAAAAGTAGGCAATTGCGCTTCTATCATGATAAATACACACCAAGGTTTTTTTTGGAGGTAAACAACTTGATTCTCCAGACACTCATTTGCCCGAGTCAACCCGTCTAATCTCCTCCATTTTTTCTTCTCCTATTATCATGGCCTCTGCTCGGCTCCTTCTCGTTTATTTTTGTCCTCTTTGGCTTGCGAGTTGTGGGGATTAAAGTGGGTGATGCACTCCATTCTTCCTTCTGTCCTCCCTCTTAAGTCTTCCCCTTCTATTTCCTTCTCTTTCCCCCAGACCATTTGACGGTCTTGATTATGAATGCAAAATGATTTGATGCAACCGTGACAAAACGCTCCAAATGAAGCGATGTGAGAATAAAACCCCTCTCCAGGGTCGGATCAATCTGTGTCTGCTGGTGCAAGCTTAAATTGGAGTGATTCCATGAGAGTGAGCTGACCGAGGAGACCATTAGGCTGAACAATAACAATAACACAACAAAGTTAAACATTAATGAACAAAATTACTTTGGCAAAATTGAAAATTTTTTAGTAAGACAAAATAGTTTTTGCTTATAAAAAATTGCTTCCTGGTGTGTATGTATATACTTTAAAGTAGTCAGTGTACAGCTTCTATAGCATATGTGTCATCAGCTTTCATGTCAGTTTTTAGTTTCTTAAAATACCTGAGTTTGAGTTTGAGTTTGAGTTTGAGTTTATTTCGAACATGCAAGCATACAACATGATACATCACAATTTCCAGTTTCTTTTCAACATGTTCGAAAAGGAGTAGGAAGAAGCAGAGCTTATTTAATCCTACCCCTTTTCTTTACATAACAGTTGCAAATCTTTTTGTTCACTTCCTGTTCACAATTTTTTCACAATAAACTCCATAAGTAATTACAATAAAAATAAATAAATAAATAATAGTAAGAATTTAATAATAATAATTGGTGAAGTAAGTCATATTTCATATGATGAGATAAGTAAGATTACTTTAAGAATGAATGAATGGATGGATGAAATAAATTGAGAATGTTTGTCATGGTTCTTCTTCATTGTACTTTGTAAACACTTTAAGTTTGAAGAGTTTCTTGAAGTGTATCATATTAGTACATTGTTTGATTGCTTTGCTTAATCCATTCCATAATTTAATTCCACATACTGATATACTGAAGGTCTTAAGTGTTGTACGTGCAAACAAAAGTTTGCAGCGCTCTTATTTTTGTTTAGACTTCCTGTTTGCTTCCATTTTCCACCACTTCTTTAGTCTGAGCGTTGACTCCCTCACCTGTCCCTGTTAGGTAATCAGGACACACATGTCCCTGGTTGCCAATCAGGATGCTTATAAAGCCAACCCTGTCTTCTGGATGCGGCTGTTAAAATTAACAAGTTAAGTCATGCGATTAATGGTAAATGGTCTGTATCTTTATAGCAATTTACTATACGTGCACAATACCCAAAGCACTTTACATTATACATCACATTCACCCATTCACACACACATTCACACACTGATGGCAGAAGCTGCCATGCAAGGCGTGAAGTGTTTTGCCGGCCGTGACTAGAGAGGCGGAAGCTGGAATTAAACTCGAAACCTTCAGGTTGCTGGCACGGCCGCTCTACCATCTGTGCCAGCCCGGCCCAAAAATGTATCACAAAAAATGATCACATTAATCATGTACACACTTAAGATGAATCATGCAATTTATTTTAATCGTACACAATCTTTTACCTTCACCGCCATACGGTCAGTGATCAGATCAATGCACACGTCAGTACAACAATGAGTGAAGGGACTCTGACTGATGTGCTCGCTGGCAAATTTCACACTATAACACAGGCTGAAAGAACTAAACAATAATTAATAAATACAACTGTCACCAAGTTTTGTGCAAATAAATGACGAGCATTCATGTGAAATGTTTAAAAACATTCCTGAATGACATCCTGACAATAAAATTGCATTTGTGTAAAAATATTGGGGCCTTTTCCTAAGCACATTTTAATTGTGCAAGCGAGTAATCACCTGTTTTTAATCATGATTAATCCAAATTCCAAAATGTGACTAAAAAACTAATTTGACAGCCCTAATTCAAAATATTGCATTGAAACTGCATATGCAAAAGTCTTACTTGACAAACTGGTAAGGTCAAAAATAACCAAAACTTTACACGTTTTTTCCCCCAATTTTTTTGCTAATTTATTTTTGAACTCCACTGAAATAAGAAAGTGAAAGACGCAAAGAATGGAGAATGAGGGACGGATGGAAGATGGAAAACGATGCACTCATGCGGTGAAGAAATATGGCATAAATCGTGAGGATCCTCACTACACAATTTGCATCACTTCCCTCAATGACACCAAGTATTTCTACTGCTCTGAATCGTATCATTTATTATATACAGTATATGTGTTTGTATTGACAACATTTCACAGGCTACAGTCACACAAACACAAATATTTATAAAAACTTACATTGCATTACAAGGCTTGGCCTTCAGTCTGCAAAAAGCCCTGCATAACTCCTGCCAACTTGAAGATGTTTTTAAATGTATGCAGAAGTTTTGCACAGACTACTGCATTCAACACCTTGCAAAGGCTGATTTAATTATTGCTTTTCTTTGCTAACTGATGTTATATCCAAGATAGGCCTGGGTCTGTAAAAAATATATTAGATAACCAAAACTTCACTATGCAATTATAATTCCCATTAAAATATTTCTCATTTGACCTTTTACAATAGCATTTATAATATAGGGTTTTTTCCCCCCCACTTTTTTTTGCTAATCTATTTTTGCGTTAAGACAACAAAAACACAGGCTGAATGTTTTGTTTGTTTAACTTTCATCTGAATTGACTGCACTTTGTAGAGGCATTTGATGTAATTGAATCAAAAAACATAATTGGAAAGCAATTCCGTAATTAAAAGCTGCAACAACATATTCTATTATTTTAACTAAACGGCCAATTGTTTTTGCCTTGAAGGCTAACAAACTGCAAACCGTAGCGCCAAGCAATTACAGAAGGGCTCCCTGTTCTTGTTAGGAGTTTCATCATTAAATAGTGCGTTGAAAGACTAAATTGGTGTTAGTGCTGAATGAATAATAACAAGTTACAATATTGATTTAATTAGCACGCCGGCAAGTCACGCGGCCACGTCCGGCAAATAAACACAGGAAGAAACTCCAATTATGTTCCATCTTTGCATGCACACGCTTGCAGCGATTACAATAATTTCATTAACATGCTCTCCCCCCAAATTGTTTCCTCCGCCAAGAACAAATATGGTCTCATCGAAGGCGCCTTGTTAGAGTTAGAGAACCACAGCTCTGGGCGATGAGAGCGAGAGGGCACAGAGGAGACGTTTGTGGAAAGAGACTCAGATTTCCAGGGAAATCCAGCGGAAAGAAAGCGTCTCTTTTTTTCTGGAAAAAAAAATCACCGCTTGCTGTTTGCGAGAGGAAAGCAAGGATTATCTTACTGAATACAAACATGGAGGAAAGATTAGTTATAGTCTGCCTATTGCCTAATTGTATTTTGTATTCTGGGCAAACCTATAACAAATGCAGTTTTAATCTAAATTTAAAACCTAAGTACATTACATGGAATATATTTGCATGAAATTCATGTCTCCCATTTGCAATGGCTGTACAGAGGATGTTGAATTTCAACATGTTTCTTGTGCATGAATATATAGTATGTTTCTAACTTTTTGACAATCTGCATGCACTGGTACAATACTTGATATAATGCAAAATATGAATACATGCCTGAAAGCATTTGTGGACGTTTCTTTGCCTATACCATGTTTCGCAGTGAAGAGATAGTAAGAAAGTGATTGTGCTCAGAAATATAAACTCAACTGAAATAAGGGGAAAATGCAAAGTGAAAGACGCAAGGAATGGAGAATGAGGGACGGATGGAAGATGGAAGACGATGCACTCATGCGGTGAAGAAATATGGCATGAATAGTAAAGATCCTCACTACATAATTTGCATCACTTCCCTCAATGACGCCAAGTATTTCTCCTGCACTGAATCGTATCATTTATTATAGTTATATGTGTGTATTGACAACATGTGCACAGGCTACAGTCACACAAACACAAGTATTTATAAAAACGTACATTGCATTACATGGTTTGGCCTTCAGTCTGCAAAAAGCCCTGCATAACTCCTGCCAACTTGAAGATGTTTTTAAATGTATGCAGAAGTTTTGCACAGACTACTGCATTCAACACAAAAGCTGATTTAATTATTGCTTTTCTTTGCTAACTGATGTTATATCCAAGTCAGGCCTGGGTCGATAAAAAATATATTAGATATAGATAGATATATAGTCCCACAAGTTATTGCGATATTATTATCAGTGTTATTTTGAGACCAAATTAAGCACAAATGGAATCATAATATATATTAATTATGCAAGTGTTCCTTTCATGACACAATAAACGTTATGGTTTTTTTACCATTGTAATTGGAAGGTTATGAAATAAGTTAATAAACAATTGCACTTGAACAGCTTAAAATGCATTTTTTTCCCGCCAATTAAAGAAACTGGGTCGTGTGTTTTTTGGTTTTTTTTGCCATCACTTTGATAGGCTCATCCTGTCACTCGTTTGAAGCCAAAATATTCCCCCACCAAACATTTGGCTTTGCAATCATCTTCTTTATTTTATATATACATGTATATACTTTGTATAATAAATACATTTATTTCATCCTCCTTATTTGGTGCCTCACTTGCGAGGTAGCAAGGCTCCCTGTCTGTGCATCCTGTGTGTGTCAGCTGGCATCCAGCCTCTGCCCACCCAGACAAAGACTGGGGATGACTGATGTGACAATTCCCTTCGTTCATTTAATTCTATTGAATAAACTGCGCTCAGGTGCTGAGAGCAATGCACAGAGTGAACTCTCTTGTACCCCGTTTGAAAGCGAGTGACGAAAAAAAAACAGATGAATATGGTAATTTATTAATGATGGCAACGTTATCGAGTTGATTTTCATTTATCATATAAATAATTTATTTACTGACTATTGACTCAAGATGATGTATTATTATTTTTATGTATGTCCACATGCATAATTGTAATACTTTATTTTGGCTTCTGCTGCAGTTACTGGTTTAGCTTGTAGTTGACAGAATAAAATTATTTTTGGGATGAAAAAAAAAAATCACATAGAGACACACCTACCTGTAAATTGGAAGTGTCCTCTCCCCGTATTTTACAGCGTCCTCCCAGTGGCCGAGGTGAATGGCGGAATCTAGCGCCATATCAGTCAATTGGAGCTTGTAGAGGTTTCCATCGGGCACATCGGCACCAACAGTTGATAACAGAAGTATACAACTGTCAAGGAGGGTTCGCCAATCTGGGAGCGGAAGGAGAATGGGAAGAGGATTATTTGAGGAAAACAAGATTTTTACTGAATGACTGATAAAGGTCCAAAAAAAAAAAAAAAAAAAAAAGGTAAAAGCAACAGCAAAAAGGTATTAATGACTATCCCTTAACTATACAAATATAAGAAAATGTTAATCTCTAGATAAAAATATAAAAAAGATGAGTCATTTTATGTTCAGCGTCTCGGAATTTATCTGTGCAACCCAGCAGGTGGCATCAAAAAATGATTCCCCAAAACTGACGTTGACGTGGAAATGTGCACCGCCTCACACCAGTCTTCACGTCGTACACACATTTTGACAGGCTGTGGATACATTGGCGACTCACAGAGGTGGTCGTTCGGGTTTTTGCCAACATTTGATTTCAACAATGTAAAAAAGATCGAGGCAAGGACACAAAATTCACTTTTTCACCAATGCATTTATTTAATGCTTAATAATCATATCAATCTTTGTGAGGACGTCTATTAATTTATCGAGACCATAATTTCGTGTGTTTCTGTGACTCCAGCGGGCAGCAGCAGGAGCCGGTAGTGGCACACTGGCACATCCAAGAACGAGGAGGGATGTGCTGCTATAGAGGTTAGATCCTGTCCATGTGAAATAATTTCCATATGAAACTCTAATCTGAATGAACAAATTATGTTGTAAATTACACAAAACTACCGCCCGAATGCAGCTGAGATAGGCTCCAGCACCCCCCGCGACCCCGAATGGGACAAGCGGTAGAAAATGGATGGATGGACTGATCACCGGGGGAGCTGAGGCAGCGTACAGAAGGGAGGTAGGGGAACTGGTGGCCTGGTGTCAGGATAATAATCTCTCCTTGAACACAGACAAGACCAAGGAGATGATTATTGACCCACGGAGGAGGAGTGCACAGTACACACCTCTGTACATAGGGGGGACAGAGGTGGACAGGGTGAAAACCTTTAAATTCCTCGGGACCCACATCAGCGAGGACCTCACCTGGGATCACAACACCCAACAAACAATAAAGAAAGCCCAGCAGCGACTGTACTTCCTAAGAAGGCTGAGAACATTTGGCATGCCACCCAAAATTCTCAGCAGCTTCTATAGAAGTACGGTTGAGAGTGTCCTTACCAGCTCAATCGCGGTCTGGTATGGAAACTGCACTGCTAAGGACAGGAAGGCACTCCAGCGAGTGATTAAAACTGCTCAGTACATATCAGGAGCAGCCTTCCCCTCCCTACAGGACATGTACTCTACCAGGGTCACCAGGAGAGCACACAATATCATAAAGGACAGTACACACCCCCAGCACAGTCTCTTCAGCCTCCTACCATCAGGCAGACGATACAGGAGCCTGAAATCCAGGACTACGAGACTGACAAACAGTTTCTACCCACAGGCCATCAGGCTTGTGAATGCTAACTTGTGAATGCTAGCTACCCCCTCACCCCCCGCCCCCGTTTTACTTTTAAATTAAAAAAATAATATATCTTTTTGAACAAAAGACAGCTACCATGACCACGCCCAAACTGTGAACCATCACTGTAGACACTTTTCACCTCTGATCACTAAAGACACTTTTAACTGCTGCTGTGACCCAAAGTCACCTCCATATTTATACTGTTGACTGTCAATCAGAATGTGCAATAATGTAATGTTACTTACTGTGCCTTGTATATACATTATTATTTTTATTTTTATTTTAGCTAAGTACCGTGTGACTTGTTGAAGGGTGGACTAGCAAAGTAAGATTTTCATTGTACGGCAAACTGTCTGTTTTAACTGTGCATATGACAATAAACAATCTTGAATCTTATTTTAGGAGTTATCAGAGTTAGCTACTTTTGTTAAAGTTTAATGTATCGGCAGGGCCTTAACCAGGATTTGACAAATACTGAGGTCAAAAATTGGTTGTTCAAGAGAAGCTTTGCAAGGTTGAAATCATGGGTATCCCAACACTATATAAATATTACCTTAAGCAACACAATGTACAATCCACTTTTTTTAATTATTATGCTTAAATTAGGGTGATAGGCGTATTATAGCATCATTAAAACAAAAGTTGTAAAACTTTAATTCACTTCAAATGCAACCTGGGTTTGAACTCACAACATTCTGCTTAGGAATTCATGTCCTAGTCACACGCGCTTTAGTATTCTAGTCAGTGACAGAGCATGACGTGTGCAGGAATACGTTGGGGTAAAATTTCCTATTAAGTGCCTTGTCATTCAATAATTTACATTTGACATGCGCTTCTTCACACAAAACGCCCCCATACCCCTCCACCTGCCAAAGATAGCGACACTCTACGCACAGCGGGTGTTCAGTGTTTGGGGATGGGCAGCACCTGACTGGCGTGACAGTATTATACAAACAGCGTTTCACATCAATTTCATTCAGGTAAAACCAACATTAGAGACGTCAGCACATTTTCATGTTAACGCTATCTTGACAGCACATTTCGGATCAGATGATGTTTCATTGTGTAACGATGTTGTAGCGAGTGCATAACCAAAAATTGTATATTGCGAGAGGATGATCTACCGCATTGTGATGTACAGCTCACTCGATGTACAGCCCACACAAAGTATATTTGCTGTCAGTCATATCATCTTCTTCTTGCCACTTAAAAAAATACAGAGGACATGACCTTGAAGTCCTCAATGGTAGTTATTTGTATCAGTGTAGGGGCCATCTTTTCAAACGTAGGATTAAAACCATGCACGAGATTAGTAGCTGTTGGCAGACTTGGACCAAACTCTGCTTCCCAGCTAAGATGGCGTCCACAAGCCTGTGGCCAGATCTTGTTCTGTGGTCAGCCTCGCTCAGGCTTGTCTACATCTTTGAGCTCAGTGCCCTGGGAGAGTTCAGTGGAGGAAGCTTTTGAGCGTAAGAAGTTGAGGTACGCTGAGCTTGCAGCCGATGCTCAACAACAAGGCTGGAAAGCAAGGGTACGCCTTGTGGAAGTAGGCTGCAGAGAGTTTGTAGCCACCTTAACATCCAGGCTACTAAGGGAGCTGGGAATGCGAGGGAAGGCTCAAGAGCAGGCAGTCAAAGACCTCTCAAAGGCTGCTGAAAAGGGGAGTCAGCGACTGTGGGTCAAGAGAATAGATTCCACGTGGACATTCAGGTAAGTTTATGGCATCTAGGGGCTGAACCTAATACGCTTGGATTCACTGCTAAACCCCCCGGAGATGTCGTGGGCCTATCCGTGAAACATCGAAGAAGGGGGGCGCCCACTTGACAACCCAAAGGATGCCATCCCTCTCCTGACCGTCCCACAGAGTCTCATAGGCTTCTCAAATATGCAAGAAGGGATACTGACAATAAGTCCTACACAACAGATCTGTGACTCCCGCGGGCAGCAGCAGAAGCTGATAGCGGCCCACTGGCACCTCCGAGACTGAGGAGGGATGTGCTGCTATAGCAAGAAGCGCTCCTGTGTTGTAATAATAAATTGAGCAATCAAACGAAAGTCACAAGTCTTTTGTATCATTTGTGATATGCTGGCATGTTTAAATTTAAAACTTTTCAAACAAATCTGTCCATCCATTCATTATCCATTATTGCATTCTATATCAGTTGTTAATACATTAATATGGATTTTGTACTATTTTTTTCTTCTCAAAACAGGTTTTGAAAAACAAGGGTGGTCTTATATTTGGGTCAATATGTAATTTGTCTTAATTCACTTGATCAGGTTAAAAGCAAGTAGAAATGCACATTCGCAGACAATGAAGGGCCACATGGAATGTTTTTAAATAAATAAATACATTGTTGAATAATAGATACTTACATGTGTTATTAATTAATTACAATTGAAAGCCAATGCATAATAACCGTTATTAAATATATCATTCATTTACATGTAATCATTTAATTAACTATATATTTCATTATTTTATAATTTAATTATTTCACATTTTCATTCATTATTACATGATTTAATGATTTAGTTAATGATTGAATTAATTAATAATACAACTAATTAATTACTTCAAGAATGATTTATTTATTTAATTTAGTTTCAACTACATTGTATCCCACCGGGCATTATTTCGTTTGTGATATTGTACATGGAACATATGTATGTAATTCAGGAAATAAATAATACTTTTGGCCCATGTTGAGAGTTCAACTCCCCCAAAAATCCTTGATGACATTAAATGTCAGAACCTAAAATATCATATATATACATACCTGAGACTGCTTTTAGTTCTTCCAGTTTAGGTAAGGCCTCCTTCAACTGAAGCCATATTTCCTCTTCACCTGACAACATGAGACAGTCCTGGAAAAGAGAGGAGGCTCATATAAAAATGGGGTTCACTGCAAAGAATGTGATTTATTTCTGAAACATTCAATAAAATGACTACCGTATTTTTCGGATTATAAGTCGCAGTTATTTTCATAGTTTGGCCGTGGGTGCGACATATACTCCGGAGCGACTTATGTGTGAAATTATTTACACATTACCGTAAAATATCAAATAATATTATTTATCTCATTCGTGTAAGAGACGAAGCAAATGGCAGCAATCGTCACACACAAGTCAGCAATCGTCACTCACACGTCAACCAATAAGAATTCGGTGGGGGAGGGTCATGGCAGAAGTGCATTGTGGGTCATGGGATGCTAACTGCTATATGCTACTGCCGTAGCTATTAAAATGGATCACATCAACATTGGCGGTAACTTGTAAAAACTGAAAAGACTGAACAAAAATGTCACCGAAAAGGAAATCATATACTGCAGATTACAAGCTGGACGTAGTGAAATATGCAGCAGAGAACGGCAATCGAACAGCAGAAAGAAAGGACATACCAGAGGCGACACCGGGGAGGAAGATTTAATCGGATTTAGCGATCGGGAGTGACAGATTGTTTGGTAAACGTATAGCATGTTCTATATGTTATAGTTATTTGAATGACTCTTGACATGATGTGTTGCGTTAACATACCAGGCATGTTCTCAGTTGGTTATTTGTGCGTCATATGGCGTACACTTATTCAGCCACTATTCTTTATTTATTTTAAATTGCCTTTCAAATGTCTATTCTTGGTGTTGGATTTTATCAAATAAATGTTCCCCCAAAAATGCGACTTATACCCCAGTGCGACAAATATGTTTTTTTCCTTCTTTATTGTGCATTTTCGGCCGGTGCGACGTATACTCCGGAGCGACTTAGTCCGAAAAATACGGTAAAATAGAATGTCAAAATTAAAAGCAATGTGCTGCTGTGTATTAGCAATATAATGACAATGTTCAAGGAAAACATTCCTAAACTAATGATGTATATTGATATTTCACCCTATACTGTATATCATCCTCAGGAGGCAATGATAATCTACAATTTCTACATCATATTTCACAGTGGCCTCCCAATTCTACTCATATTTCCTTTTGAAACACAAATATTGGAGTGTGGGTGGAGCTGCAGGGAAGTCAAGGTTGGTTTCACTCAATGGAAACATTAAAAGCCTGCACCAATACTATAAAACCGCAAAAAGCTATTTTACAAGCCCTATGGCTTACTGTATTTTATGAGCACACATGCACAAACACACAACATAAAGCTTGGACAGCGTACAAACACAAGGTTTGATGTCAACTCTGGGTCACGACCAAGCAGACTGCCATCATCACCAGAAGATTAAAGACAGCGGCGGAACGACAAAAAACTGTGGCGAGTGCGTGCAGAACAAAGGAGGCTTGAAATAAAGGCGCTCTTTTACTTAATCATCAAAAGAAGGTACACAAAATCTATCTTTATGTGCATGTGTGTTGCACTGCAGTACACGTCACGTGACAACGCAAATGGCAAAGAGAAGAAACTTGCGGCTACATAAAAAGGGAGACACTTGATCATGAACATGGAGGTTGAGAGAGATGGAAGAAAAAACTGCAGGTGAAAGGCAAAACCATTTTTCAGAAGGTGGTCAGTCAGAAGAGGAGGCAGGTGGGAAGTAAAGAGTGACAGAGAGGAAGTGAGGAGACAAGAGAGAATGAGAGGGTGGACATGTTCTGCTCTGATGCACTCAGATAACAGTAAAACAGCATCTGTGTTTCCATCCGCAACAAACTCATCCAAGCATGTCTTTATGGACATTGCTTTGTGCACTGGAATAGAAAAGGGCTTTTCCCAAACGGTTCCCACAAAGATGAAAGTGTAGAATTTTTCGGCATATTTAGTTCTCTGTCATCTTGGAGGTGTGTTTGGGCTCGTCATCATGTTGGAAAACTGCCATGCTGCCCAGTTTTTAAAGGGAGGGGATGGTGCTCTTCTTCACAATGTCACATTAGAATTCCTGTTCCCCTCAATGAACCGCAGCTCCCCAGCGCCTACAGCGCTCATGCGGCTCCCGACCATGACGCTACCAGCGACCAGCACCTTTCTTGGATCTAGCTACACACAAGTCTTGTTTCTCACCCGTGTTGCCAGCTATTAAGACAATAGTGGATGTGTATTGGGTCATATCCACTTCTGTCCTGTTATGTTCAAGGTAAGGCTGCAACTAAAGTTAAAGTTAAAGTACCACTGATAGTCACACACACACTAGGTGAGGTGAAATCACCCTCTGTATTTGACCCATCCCCTCGTTCCACACCCTGGTAGGTGAGGGGAGCAGTGAGCAGCAGCGGTGGCCGCGCTCTGGAATCATTTTGGTGATTTAACCCCCAATTGATGCTGAGTGCCAAGCAGGGAGGTAATGGGTCCCATTTTTATAGTTTTTGGTATGACTCGGCCGGGGTTTGAACTCACGACCTACCAATCTCAGGGCTGACACACTAACTACAAGGCCACTGAGCAGGACTATTGATTATTTTTAATAGTCGACTGGTCAGCAATTATTTTTTGACAAGTCAAACAATTCAAAAGATTACGGTGTGAAGGCCATAAACCAACAATGCAACCGGTTCCAAAAATTACTGGTTTCCCCAGAATTACCAAGAAGTTTTCCCCATTGAAATTGAATGGGAAATTTACAAACCCTCTTCATATCCCCCATTTCTTATCCGATTCAAACTGTTCCACCATCCAAAAACTCTACACACCCTGGACATTCAAGCCAACATGTTTCCCGGTTCTGAAATTTCTGATTACCAGGAATTCCCGCTTTTCTATTGCAGTACAGCATGTCACTTTTTTTCTTTTGACGAGTTCTCTGACATTTTACGTCCGATTTCAATTGTTTTCCACCATCAAAATATTTCATCTAAAATGTTCTATCAAAATTATTACTTCTGCATTTCTCGACCGTTTAAAAAAATATCAAAGCAACCCATTCAAATCATTCAAGGCAATTGTGTTGTCTCACATTCCACACATTTCCTCTTTTTTCCGACTTTTCCTAATTTCCTGGAAATTATATTTTAATAAATGGAGATTTTCAAAGTTCAACAACTCCCACATTTCTCATTCGATTTGAACTGTTCCACCATCCACACACTCCAATCATCCTGGACATTCAAGCTAACATGTTTCCCGGTTCCCAAAATTTACAGATTACTTGGAATTACCAGGAATAATCCCCCATTGAAAATTAATGGGCAATATACAAACTTCTACATATCCGGTTCCCAAGTAAAAAAAATACTCCTTGCTCTTGTTTGTCGACTGCCAGCATGCTAACTTTAGAATGCTAACTTTTTTTTTGTGCAAATTTTGCCCCACTCATATAACTAGGTACTTGACATATGCTAACTTTTTTACCCAATGTTGTCATATCTCAGTCATATATAACTTGGTACGTGATATATGCTAACATTGCTGCCCTACAACTTAGTCATATAAATTGGTACTTGACGCATGCTAATCGTTAGCATGCTAATTTTTCTAACTTATTTTGCATGCATGCGCCTCAGTCATATAACTTGGTACTTGGTCGACATGCTAACATTAGCATTTCAATTCGACTCGCGCGTATCAGCAGCTTGCATGTTTCAAAGGTTTGCGCATTCAGCATTCACATGCAATTTCTACTGAAATTGCAGTCTCTAGTTGTTTATGATCTGCTACACACATTTGAGTTTGACTTTAAGTCAGCGACTTGATTTTAACTAATTTTAACTATTTACAGTGTTATCTCAATCCAGGAGCACCTTGCGTTCCACGACCAAGCTCGTAATACTTATAGATTAAAGATGCCCCGCCCATTGTAATTCATTGATATCGATTGAATCTGTGCTTAGCCCTACAAAACACCACAATTTTAACATGCAACATGCCTTTGAAAAACTTTTAGATAAGAAATATTGTTTAAAAACAATATAATATTGGTACAAACAATTACAGTTTGGTTAGTTTGTATGGAAAACAATACAATATTCACAGATGATAGACTGTTTTCTGTATTGAAGTATATCTACAGTATTTCTATAGTGTTGTCACTTGAGAAGAATCTGACTGTACTCAGAAGACCAAGGTCCACATCCCTAATAAAAGTCAACATTTTGATTACGTATGAGAGTTTACTTTCTTGGTTGTCATAAGTGACAATGACAACATCAATATTTGAGGCTGGTGCGTCAATTCTGCACTGTGTGAAATAATATCAATGTTTTCTCCCACCCTAAGTTGACAATTTGGGAGATGATTATGGATGATGTGTGTGGCATTTTTTTTCTTACTGTGTCTTGAGAGTCACATTTCTGGCAGCGGCAAGTGAAATGGTACTGGTCCTCCAGCTGTTTCTGACGCTCTTCAGTCAACGACAAGGTCTCTATGTAGCTTATAGTTAGCTGTACACAGAAAGAACATTTTTCATTCAAGATGTCATACACTATATAGTCTTTGAAGGTTTCTCTGGTCTTGCACATACCTCCTCTCCAGGTTTGATATCCTGAATGGCTCTGAGGTGTATCTTTGCTCCTTCAAACACCATCACACAGTTTGGCCTGCAGTCATGGTTTAGGAGCGATAAACTGGGGGAGTGACATGAGGGAAGTGCCCCAGGTTGGGGGTGAGGAATACAGACAGAGATGGAAAGAGGAGTGTTTGAGAGGAAAGGTAGGAAATGATAAGCCATGAGGGGATGCAGAAAGGAGGAGAGAGAGAAAAGTCAGTAAATTACGTTATAGGGCCATGGCTTAGAGGCACAATGGACCTCAGTTTCACTGTAACCCTGGACTGGTTAGGCAGTAAAAATAAAATAAAACAGTGTTATGGATGTTTTCAAAAACATTTTTAAATAAAAATAGCAGACATCAGTCACTTTGTAGCTTGTATAAGTGTACTGTATATGCTGGCAGTCTGTAGCAATCTGGACTGTGTTTATAGTTTAGTCTATTTATTGGGAGTATAAATGTCCAGGTTAAGGGCCAGTCTTAATAAAAGTGGACTGACCTTTAATGTGCGCTATCCATTTCCACTATTGTGACAAGCTTTTTCGGTTTTATTAGCAATTTCACTCAGAATGGAGCCATAATTTTGCTAGATTTACTGTTGTGGTAAAGACTTGGAAGAGACAAGTCAGGCTGCAACTCATTAACTGAAGTATGTTATATGGTTCTGTTTTAATTGTTTCTAATGAGAAAATAACAAATATATGTTTTTAGGCATGAGTTGTGTTGGTTCTATGCACTTCTTGCTCTATAATTCTGAAAGATGATATAAAAGCTAAAGGCTCCAATGAGCCAAAAACTAAATAAACATGTTGATGAAAGGCACACAAATAGAGGTTTCCCAGTGCAATGGGACAAGATGAGTGCTATCATTCTACCCTAATAAATGTCACTCCTTATTCAGGGGCTGTCTATCAGGCTTTTGCAGATACAAACCAAGTCAACAGAAGATGTACTCTACTTCTGTCAAAACAAAAGCTTATTTCCCTAATGTATATTTACATTTCACAACTGTGTCAACACAAAATATGCTTGATTGACAGTGTTGACAGATTTTAGGCTCGTTGTTTATTCCAAATATTAAAACGGGAAATTGAATACATTTTATACATACATGTTATTTACTTAAAGTATAAATTAATTTTAATAAATATTGGAGAAACGTATATGAAGTAGAGGTGCATGATAAATATCCGATAGATAATTATTATGATATGAGGCAATATGACGTCATACTGATACATTCGATTACATGAAAAAATAGCTCAGATAAAAAAATTAGGCAATATTATCTGTACTTTGCTGTAGGTGGGTTATGGTGAGCAAATGAAGCGCTCCTCTCCGAAGTGCTGTAAAGGGCCTTTTAAAACCTTCCCGTGAATTCACTGTAAACAAACACAGTGTCGATCGTGTGGGACTTCTTCACAGTTTCAGAGGAAGACATTCCACATGCAATTTACACCAAATGTTCTGCTAACATTACGCAAGGAGAGAAAAATACATGGAGCTTCAACACATCAAACCTTTGTCAGTTACCTGAAATGCCAGCATCACTAAACTCTCTCTCTCTCTCTCTCTATGTCCACTACTTGCTGTCCATATGCCAGCCACAAAGAAAGGTGTGCACAAACATTAAATCTTAATTTTTAAAATGTGACATTTTAAAGTAGTTATTGGTAATTGGAATCGGTTTTGAGAAGCAGCATCTTATCTTTATTGGTATCGACTTAAAAAAATATCGTGCATCCATATTATAAAGCCCTGGTGGTGTTTGGTATAATGGTACACGGGGGCTCGGGATCTTTCTGTGTGGAGTTTGCATGTTCTCCCCGCGACTGCGTGGGTTCCCTCCGGGTACTCCGGCTTCCTCCCACCTCCAAAGACATGCACCTGGGGATAGGTTGATTGGCAACACTAAATTGGCCCTAGTGTGTGAATGTGAGTGTGAATGTTGTCTGTCTATCTGTGTTGGCCCTGCGAAAAAGGGACAAGCGGTAGAAAATGGATGGATGGATGGATGGTGCTGCCTTTTGTGCAGACAAAACAGGTTTGATGCAAAACCAAGACCCTCACAGACAACATTAGAGATGTCCAGTTCTCGTCCCAGTCTGGATGTGGTCGAAATGGCAAAACGTAAACCAAATCAAACCATGCAATTCATTTGGTGTGGCAACCACTAATGCGAAAAAGACAAAAGTAATTGTAATAAACATATAACATTGAACATTAATATTAGACTACAGAACAAAGACACCTTATAATGATTGACATATTTTATGAAATCCTGATGTACAAAAATGTACATTTTAAGACTTAAGTGCTTTAATGAAAAGGCTTTTAATGTTATTACACACATCGATAAAAACATTCTGCACTTATAATCTCCTCCATTACGGGTCTCATTATTATATTCATTGGGAAAAAACAAAGGCTGGGCAAAATTACAACTCTGTGTGTGTGTGTGTGTGTGAGTGTGTGTGTTCTGGCAATGCTTATTTAATGGGGACATTGCTCTGTTTACACAGTCACCTTTAGGGGACCTGTGACAGTATGGGGACAAAAAAACAGGTTCCCTAAAGGGAAACCTTTTTAAATGATTCTGAGGATCATGTCATATTTAATTTGAACTTTTTTTTTTTTTTAATGGTCCTGAGTAGTCACGTACAAATGTGTGTGAATTATGCAAAATTATTTAAATTTGGTCCCCATGAACCATATTAACTCTTTTTTCCCCAGGGTCCACAGTAAGAATGATCAGCACATTACTTCATCAATCCAGAGATTTAAAGACGTGTATGAGCTAACTGGGCAGTGGCCATTTTACCTCATTTTTTTATGCCTCCACAACCTGTAGAAAGGGTGGTCCCCACAAGTGATGATCAAAAACTTGGTCCCCATTCCAAATGATAACCAGTAAGTGTGTGTGTGTGTGTGTGTCTTTGTAAAGCCATCTGCAGGCCTAGGGCTTTGTTCAACAGTGCATAAGTTGCAGGTTGAATATCAACTAGAAATCAAGCCCTCCAAACAATGCTTTTATCTGATGAAGAGGCAGCTCATTAGCATACTAATTAGATTAATGAACTAAACTGCAACTGATGTGCTGGCAGTCAGTGATGCTAACTGTTGCTTAAAATGCAGGTTAGAGAGTTAAACACCACATGGGCTTCCTAAATGGTCTTTTTTTTTTTTTAAAGAGGTAAAGTACTTAACTGTAGCGTGCAGTATGTTAAATGTCACTGGCTGTTTATCAGAGGGTTTGCCTGATATTTAAAGGTTAAAGATTCCAGAAGTTAAATGTGGGGACTCTTTTCATACTTATCCAGTAACCTTCAAAGTGATTTACCATGGTTATGGGGGCATAAACACATTTAACAACTACAGACACAATGATCCCCACCAATTTCAGACATTTCGGCATCAAAGCCATCAAAGAACAGCCGGTGTTTGTGTGCGTTTTTATACAGCAACACAACATCAATCTGTGGCGACACCAGTGTAAATAAAATACCCATGAACGACAATTGCTTTCAACACAACAAAGTCTGATTGACTGTCGAGTCTTAAACTTCCGATCGTTTTTCTGGTTTTGGGAAACTATATTACAGTTTTAGTAGTGCTTCTGGAAGACAAAAAGAGGAAATAGTAGTATCATTTTTTGCAGCAAATTTTAATAGGTTCTTCCTTGGTACACATGGCACCACGCCACAAAGTTTCATAAAGTTTCTTGTTGTTTTTTGTAATTATGTTTTAAGGGCGGAAGGCGGGTACACCCTGGACAAGTCGCCACCTCATCACAGGGCCAACACAGATAGACAGACAACATTCACACACTAGGGCCAATTTAGTGTTGCCAATCAACCTATCCCCAGGTGCATGTGTTTGGAGGTGGGAGGAAGCCTGAGATATGCTCCAGCACCCCCCGCGATCCCAAAAGGAACAAGCAGTAGAAAATGGATGGATGGATGGAACAAAACAACAAACCCAAAACCTGCTTTGAAAACAACACTGTTTATCTTTGTGCTTTATGGCATTGCAGAGGTATGAATTGCGAATGTTATCTTTCTAAATTTAGAGCAGGCATATTGAAAAAGTAAAAGGGCAGAATTTTTCTCCAATTGTGTTTACACTATATGATTAAACATTCTATTCCTGAGACAGAAAACTGCAACCAACTTCAGTTCTGTTGCTAGTATTTGCATTTTACTGTTACACTGGCGCCTTCCGCCCGAATGCAGCTGAGATAGGCTCCAGCACCCCCCGCGACCCCAAAAGGGACGAGCGGTAGAAAAAATGGATGGATGGATGTCACACTGGCTTACTAGGATTTAAGTTAAAAGTTAAAGTTAAGGTCCCAATGATTGTCACACACACACTGGGTGTGGGGAAATTATCCTCTGCATTTGACCCATCCCCTTGTTCCACCCCCTGGGAGGTGAGGGGAGCAGTGAGCAGCAGCGGTGGCCACGCCCAGGAATCATTTAGTGATTTAAAGGCCTACTGAAATTAATTTTTTTTATTTAAACGGGGATAACAGATCCATTCTATGTGTCATACTTGATCATTTCGCGATATTGCCATATTTTTGCTGAAAGGATTTAGTAGAGAACAACGACGATAAAGTTCGCAACTTTTGGTCGCTGATAAAAAAAAGCCTTGCCCCTACCGGAAGTAGCATGACGTCACAAGCTGGAGTGCTGCTCACATTTCCCCATTGTTTACACCAGCAGCGAGAGAGATTCGGACCGAGAAAGCGACGATTACCCCATTAATTTGAGTGAGGATGAAAGATTTGTGGATGAGGAAAGTGAGAGTGAAGGACTAGAATGCAGTGCAGGACGTATCTTTTTTCGCTCTGACCGTAACTTAGGTACAAGGGTTCATTGGATTCCACACTTTCTCCTTTTTCTATTGTGGATCACGGATTTGTATTTTAAACCACCTCGGATACTATATCCTCTTGAAAATGAGAGTCGAGAACGCGAAATGGACATTCACAGTGACTTTTATCTCCACGACAATACATCGGCGAAACACTTTAGCTACGGAGCTAACGTGATAGCATCGGGCTCAAATGCAGATATAAACAAAAGAAATAAACCCCTGACTGGAAGGATAGACAGAAAATCAACAATACTATTAAACCCTGGACATGTAAATACACGGAAGATTAACAATGCTGTTGCTAACGACGCCATTGAAGCTAACTTAGCAACAGGACCTCACAGAGCTATGATAAAAACATTAGCGCTCCACCTACGCCAACAAGCCCTCATCTGCTCATCAACACCCGTGCTCACCTGCGTTCCAGCGATCGACGGAAGGATGAAGGACTTCACCCGATCATCCGATCATCCGATCATCCGTGCGGCCGGCGGCTAGCGTCGGCTAGCGCGTCTGCTATCCAAGTAAGTCCTCCTGGTTGTGTTGCTACAGCCAGCCGCTAATACACCGATCCCACCTACAACTTTCATTGTTCATTAAACAAATTGCAAAAGATTCACCAACACAGATGTCCAGAATACTGTGGAATTTTGAGATGAAAACAGAGCTTTTTTGTATTGGATTCAAAGGTGTACCAATACTTCCGTTTATCTAGTGACGTCACTCGCATACGTCATCATACAAAGACGTTTTCAACCGGAAGTTTAGCGGGAAATTTAAAATTGCACTTTATAAGTTAACCCGGCCGTATTGGCATGTGTTGCAATGTTAAGATTTCATCATTGATATATAAACTATCAGACTGCGTGGTCGGTAGTAGTGGGTTTCAGTAGGCCATTAATCCCCAATTCCAACCCTTGATGCTGAGTGCCAAGCAGGGAGGCAATGGGTCCCATTTTTGTAGTCTTTGGTATGACTCGGCCGGGGTTTGAACTCACGACCTCCCAGTCTCAGGGCGGACACTCTAACCACTAGGCCACTGAGCTGGTCCTGATTTACTATGATCCAAATACCAGAGGTGTGGACTCGAGTCACATGACTTGTACTCGAGTCAGACTCGAGTCATGAATTTGATGACTTTAGACTCGACTTGACAAAATGTAAAGAGACTTGCAACTCGACTTAGACTTTAACATCAATGACTTGTGACTTCACTTGGACTTGAGCCTTTTGACTTGACATGACTTGCTACTTTCCCCAAAACCTAAAGCTTAAAAAGTTATTTGGGAGCGCTCCGTAGCTTTCACTTTGTACGTGTCTGTCTATAAGCGTGTGTGCTGCGTGTCAGCGTGTGTGCTCTCAGTACAACAGCCAATCAAATTAGATCTACATTGTTTTCATCACACAGCATTCAGCCAATCAAATTGCAGGACAACCAATGAACAAGAGTTGTCAAACAACGCGCCAGTGAGAAAGATTTATACCAAAGTTGGTTTCGTTCGGGTATAAAAACTACGACTTGGTCAACAAAAAACGAATTGCCGTATGCAAATCACGCAGTTCGAATATTACAGACGGAGACGCAACAACTTCCAACTTCGTTCGACATTTGAAGTTGCACAAAGAAGGGTAAGTTTTGAATGTAAGATAACGTTTATTGGCTAAGTAACATGACTTTTATTTGCTGTGTAGTTAAATCAGTGAGGCTGTAAACTCACTGCTAACGTCATAACCATAGACATCTTATAAGTAGACGCAGCATCGAGCGCTACTGCTTACTGGCACAGACGAGACGCGGGGCCGCCATCTTGGAGTGGTGATCCGCTCCACTTAGTGCAATTCATTTGGCAGGAGCAATGAACTGTCAGCGCATTTAATTCATTTTACCTCACTGAATACCACTCATTTTCACGCGCTTTTTTGTCATACGTGTAGCTATGATAACGGACACATGTTTTATTATTCATAGTTTGCTTAACAGTAATAGAATATTCTTATATGCTATAAGTGACCAGACGTCCGAGATCAAAACTGGGAATATAAACCCAGAGAAGGGGGAAAAAAACGGTCAGCTATTTTTAAGTTGAAGAAACAATATGATTACGTTATATATACATGCGTATATCCTACATAAACAATGTATGAATACATTAGATATCTATATATCTTATAGACCGTATCTCTGTTGCTGCAGCAGCAGAGAGTTTATTCTGTCGTGACACTTTGTATTGATATTTTGTATTACATTCTTCTCTTAAATGATCATGTTTACAGTGATTGTTATATATGTATTTTTTATGTATGTCGCTTTGGATAAAAGCGTCTGCCAAATACTTAAACATATATAAACACCTGAAAGTCTTTATATCAGCTAAAACCACCAATCTGTTTCACTGGATTCAGAATAAAACCAAATGCTGTTTTACCCAACAATGTTAGTATTTGAATATTGTTACTTGAAGACTTATTCCTGGTTACAATTATACTGTTAAGAAAGTATTGTCTTATATTTTGCCTAAAATGAGAATGCATTATAATCAATGGCGGCTGGTGAATTTTGTTTTAAGTGGGGCTGAAAGTTTGTAAACCAAACCCCTGTAGGAGGGTCATCCTCCCCCAGAAGATTTATTTGTGATTTTCACATACAAATATTGAAGATCTTTGCTCCTTCTCAACTCTGTGGTAATGTTATTTTCATAAAATACAACCAATAGTACATTAATGTTAAATCTTACTTGTGAAAAGTAATCCCCCGATTCCTATTTTCAATAGTCTGCTCATTTGAGCAGGAAAACGCTGAACACCAGCCCTGCATCTTTGTTTTCTACCTGTCAACTCTCAGTTTAGGCTGCTCGCCGGCTCCTCATCACCACTTCAAGATGCAATTTGCTCGCGTCACAGCAACCAATACTGCGTCTACTTATAAGATGTCTATGGTTTTAACATCATTTCAAACACAGCAATATGTTGCGTCCACTGCAGTTTGCTACCTTATTCATACTTTTTGTCAAGAGATTTTTTTAAGCAGGGTTGCATGAGTTACCTACACATAACGTTACGTTAGTCAATGTATCACACACAGTAACATAACGTTAGACGGCGGTCAGCAGCACCGCGTATTTTAGCCACCTACAAAAAGACAAAAATAGTCAAATAAAGGTCAGTTAAAATGTATACTATATTAAGAATATGTGTACATATTGCATAGGGCCCTGACATCTAAAAAGTACAACTCTGTTCATTGTTATGTTCATGTATTTGTTATGTTTTTCATGTGTACGCACACATAAACACACATACAGTATGAGATGAGATCAATGAGATAAGGTAAGAACAGAATAGAAACTGCTGTGGAACTAGTTACAATGCAATATGCCATGGAAATACAACGTTAACACTTTTGTACAAATAAGTACAGTTGCCCTTGTTTTTTCAAATGTGTTTATTCTGTAAAGGAATGAGTTAAATGTTTAAAATTGTTTAAACTATTAAAATTACTGGTTAATAGTGCTATTATGAATTGCAATGTCAGTACTATTTTTTTCCCTGCTATTTCAAATGCACTTGTTTTAATAAAAAAGTACAGCGGTTTAAAAGCATACACAATCTGTGTAAAAATATTAGTCTGTGGTTAAAAGGACTTGAAAGGACTCGAAACTCAAAATGCAGGACTTGTGACTTGACTTGAGACTTTCCAGTCTTGACTTTGGACTTGACTCGGGACTTGCCTGTCTTGACTCGGGACTTGACTCGAGACTTGAGGGCAAAGACTTGAGACTTACTTTTGACTTGCAAAGCAATGACTTGGTCCCACCTCTGCCAAATACCATGCGCTAAACAGCGTGTGCAATCTATAAAATAGTGTGTACTATTATTGGGCGTGTTGCGTGCCTACCTGTGGCATTTTTATATGTCTTCAAACATGCAGGAAACATGTACCACTTTTTATGGGCATTTTAGACAGAGCCCAGCAGTATACATTTTTTTTAACTGCCAAAGATGCATTCATTGGAAAGAGGCTGCACTTATTACTCCATTCAACACGCAAAAAATGCACACCTAAAGTTATTTTCATTAAGAAATATTTGAATAATATATATTGCATCTAAAAAAAAACAACATAAAAAAATATTAAAAGACCTCAAAATGCATCAATTGAATTTGTTTTAAACAGCCCCTTAAGTCCTCTCGCTGCTATAAAATTGTAAAACGATGGTGTTGAATAGACGATATGTCTAATATTTTTTATTTCTGACTGTCCAAAATGTTGACAAACACACATAGGACGGAGGATTCTCATCTGTCCATCGTTTGTCTGTGCAGAGCAAGCACTGATCTTGCAGCGGCGTGTGGAACTGTCAGTTTGCACGTCCTTCCCACACGTGCTAAATAAAATGCAAAATAGTGCTCGCAAAACGGCAATGAGTGTTGATAAATCACATTGCGCGTGCTAAATAAATATATTTGCATCTTCTCCTCCCAGTGTTGCGAGTTTTTAATGATCAGCATATATTTTGCATATTAATGAAAACAGAGACGCAAAATGGATTACAATGTAAATCCACTTTGCACACGTCTAGTAGATCAGCTTTGCGTGTGCTATCAGGTTTGCACGTATTTTAGTACACGCAAACCTTTAGGAAATCAGGCCCTTAATGTGTTAATATCAAACGTTCTCTTTGCATCGTCTGTCCTTACACTACGAGGACATCATTAGTATTTAACTCACTTATATTAGTAAAAAAAAAAAACTTTGAGCACACAAAAAGTCAATGAAAACATTATTCTGTCCTTTAAAAATGTGGTTCAGTGGGACACAAAATCTTATTTTGAAACTAACACACAAAACTGATTGAGCCAGAGCATTTGGTCAAGAGTTTTTGGCGTACCACAGGGAGAGGAAAATGAATGGAGCCTCACCCGTGTAATCCCCCTCTCCTTGGCAAAACCAGGGTTGCTAGGCAACCCAAAATATGAATAGGCAGGGGACCATCCTGTGAACAGGCCCATCTTTAATGGGCAGCGCACACACACACACACACACACACACACACACACACACACACACACACACACACACACACACACACACACACACACACACACACACGGTTTGGCTGAGCTGTGAGAAAGCTGCTGTGACCATCTGACATCTCAACACTGGTCAGATAAGCTGCCTGGGATACCTGGAGAGTGAGTGTGTGTGTGTGTGTGTGTGTGTGTGTGTGTGTGTGTGTGTGTGTGTGCGTGTGTGTATGTATGTGCGTGCTTGTGTGTGCATGCGTGTGAAGTAACACAAATTACACACAATAGCAGGCCAAATTCTATACTATACATCATGGTCTTGATACAGTAAATATTGTATGTACCGCCTTCCTATGCATGTTGGAGACAATCATAACATATTAGACTCCCTGCATGTGTCCCAAACACTTCACAGCATCTGTCTGTATGAGTTTTTAACTTTCCTTGTCAAAACAAAAGGAGAAGAAATAAAAAATCCCATCATTATTGGTGTGTACTACAAAGAACTGTCAAACAGCGAGAGAGGAGTGAAAGGATTGTGTGCAAGCGAGCGGGTTAAAGATGCGCTGGGTCGTTTGGGTTGTAGTGATTTGGCAGATTGTGAGTTGTATTGAATTTAATTCTAATTATCATTATCACAAAAATTAGGAGTGACATTGGAAGTGATGGTATTTGCGACTGTATGTGTGTGTGTGTGTGTGTGTTACCTCGGATACAGCCCAACTCCAATCTCTTGCAGCTCTCCGTCACTAATGGTAAAACAATTACACGTCACCTGAAGGACAAAAAGAGGTTGAAAAGTAAAGAGATGGGAGAGGAAAAATATGAGCTAACTAGCTTTAGGGAACCAACATTAATTTTCATCATTTTCAAATTGACGTTGGCACGCTTAAGAAAGAGGATGCTAGATAACTAATGTCTTTCTCCAGTATACTTCGGAAAAGTGGTATGCAAATAAAAGTGTGACTTAATGTTAACTTGTTTATTTGAATATAATAACGTGTTTTGTAAGGAAATATAAAGATTATAAGATTGTATTGTAGCAGTGATATATTTTACTCATGTATTGGTTATTTCATTTGCCTGCACAAACCATAAACCTACTAAAACAATAGCTTAAAAACAGCTTTTTCAGAAGCCGAATAAAGGGCTGATCATTAAGAAATTATTATACTAAAATTGTTGGGATTTGTTTTTTCTAAAAGGCAAGGAAAATTTGATAGTTTGACAAGTATATTTACACATTTTATTTTTATTGTTCTTATATAGTGGGGAGTTTATCTATTCAACTGAAGAGAGTACCTGGAATCTATTACACTTTTAATTTTTTTCCCACTTTCAGCTTTTCACATTGTCGCCTCAGCAAGACGATCACATGAACGGTTTTGATTTAGTTTTTAAGTCCAATGTTCTTCCCGTCTGTGAATCGAACCCTTGCCCTTAACCAACCAGGAAAATCTAACAACATTTTATAATATTTTGAAATATTTAGTATAAGAATATCTGGTGTATATTGAAATATCTCCTCTCTGAGCTGCCACCTTATCGTGGTAGAGGAGTTTGCGTGTCCCAATGATCCTAGGAGCTATGTTGTCCGGGGGATTTATGCCCCCTGGTAGGGTCTCCCAAGACAAACTGGTCCTAGGTGAGGGATCAGACAAAGAGCAGCTGGAAGACCTCTATGAAGAATACAGACGAAGGACCCAGATTTCCCTCTCCCGGACGCGGGTCACCGGGGCCCCCCTCTGGAGCCAGGCCCGGAGGTGGGGCACGATGGCGAGCGCCATCGTGCCCCGAAGAGGCAACGTGGGTCCCCCCTCCAATGGGCTCACCACCCATAGCAGGGGCCATAGAGGTCGGGTGCAATGAAAACTGGGCGGCAGCCGAAGGGAAGGGCACTTGGCGGTCCGATCCTCGGCTACATAAGCTAGCTCTTGGGACGTGGAACGTCACCTCGCTGGGGGGTAAGGAGCCTGAGCTAGTGCGCGAGGTGGAGAAGTTCCGGCTAGATATAGTCGGACTCACTTCGACGCACAGCAAAGGCTCTGGAACCAGTTCTCTCGAGAGGGGCTGGACTCTCTTCCACTCTGGCGTTGCCAGCAGTGAGAGGCGACGGGCAGGGGTGGCAATTCTTGTTGCCCCCCGGCTCAAAGCCTGCACGTTGAAGTTCAACCCAGTGGACGAGAGGGTAGCTTCCCTCCGCCTTCGGGTGGGGGGAAGGGTCCTGACTGTTGTTTGCGCTTACGCGCCAAGCGGCAGCTCAGAGTACCCACCCTTTTTGGATTCACTCGAGGGAGTACTGGAGAGTGCTCCCCTGGGTGATTCCCTCGTTCTACTGGGGGACTTCAACGCTCATATTGGTAACGACAGTGAAACCTGGAGAGGCGGGATTGGGAAGAATGGCCGCCCGGATCTGAACCCGAGTGGTGTTTTGTTATTGGAATTTTGTGCTAGTCACAGATTGTCCACAACAAACACCATGTTCAAACATAAGGGTGTCCATATGTGCACTTGGCACCAGGACACCCTAGGCCGCAGTTCCATGATCGACTTTGTAGTTGTGTCATCGGATTTGCGGTGTCATGTTTTGGACACTCGGGTGAAGAGAGGGGCGGAGCTTTCTACCGATCACCACCTGGTGGTGAGTTGGCTGCGATGGTGGGGGAGGATGCCGGACAGACCTGGCAGGCCCAAACGCATTGTGAGGGTTTGCTGGGAATGCCTAGCAGAGTCTCCTGTCAGAGAGAGTTTCAATTCCCGCCTCCGGAGGAACTTTGAACATGTCACAAGGGAGGCGCTGGACATTGAGTCTGAGTAGACGATGTTCCGTACCTCTATTGTCGAGGCGGCCGATTGGAGCTGTGGCCGCAAAGTAGTTGGTGCCTGTCGTGGCGGTAATCCTAGAACCCAATGGTGGACACCAGCGGTGAAGAAAGAGTCCTATCGGGCTCTTTTGGCTCATAGGACTCCTGAGGCAGCGGACAGGTACCGATGGGCCAAGCTTCAGCGATCGCGGAGGCAAGTACAAGCGGTCGAAATGAGCTTCTTCCGCCGGGTGGTGGGGCTCACCCTTAGAGATAGGGTGAGAAGCTATGTCATCCGGGAGGAGCTCAAAGTAAAGCCGCTGCTCCTCCACATCGAGAGGAGCCAGATGAGGTGGTTCGGGCATCTGGTCAGGATGTCACCCGAACGCCTCCCTAAGGAGGTGTTTCGGGCACGTCCGACCGGTAGGAGTCCACGGGGAAGACCCAGGACACGTTGGGAAGACTATCTCTCCCGGCTGGCCTGGGAACGCCTCGAGATCCCCCGAGAGGAGCTGGACGGAGTGGCTGGGGAGAGGGAAGTCTGAGCTTCCCTGCTTAGGCTGCTGCCCCCGCGACCCGACCTCGGATAAGCGGAAGAAGATGGATGGATATTGAAATATTAAGTCAAAAACTAGTGTTGGAATATTAAGAAGTTTTTGATCATTGTCTCTTTGAACTACACCATAAACTTTAAATTTACATTTACAATACTATTTTGGATATCTTCATTATGTTAAATTTACTTTATTCCACTGTCTTGATCAAGTAAAATTGTAAAATCAAATTTCACAATACTGTAACTTCAATAATGTTTATGTTTCAATGATAACCTAAACAATTCAGTTCCAGACCACAATAACAAAAATTTGAACGATTATGACTTGTTCAGTTCAGTTTCAGTTTATTTCGATCATGCATACAATACAATGTAATTCATCACATAATTCCAGTTGTTTCATTACAGCACGTCCGAAAAGGAGTAGGAAGAAACTGATCTTATTTAATCCTACCCCTTTTCATACCATATCAATTTTATCCTATTTCCTTGTTCTCTGTAACATAAAAGTGAACAAATAAATAATAAACAAATAATATACCATAGCAAGTAAACAAATATTAAATACATAAATGATCTGTGTCTCAATAATAACACATTTTTTTTCAAGATATTCATCATAATTCTTGTTCTGTGTACTTTGTGAACACTTGTAGTTTGAACAGTCTCTTAAACTGAATCATATGGGTGCTTTGGTTGATTTCTTAATCCATTCCATAATTTAATTCCACATACTGATATGCTAAAGGTTTTAAGTGTTTTATGAGCATACAAATGTTTTAAATTCCTCTAAGGTTATATTTCTCTTCTTTTGTTGAGAAGATTTGTTGTACATTCTTGGGTAGCTGGTTATAGTTTGCTTTGTACATAATTTTAGCTGTTTGCAAATGCACCAAATCGTTGAATTTCAATATTTGTGATTCAATAAATAAAGGGTTTGTATGTTCTCTATATCCAGCATTATGTATTATTCTAATTGATCTTTTTTGTAACACCGTTAGTGAATGAAGCGCCCATTTGTAGTTGTTTCCCCATATTTCTGCACAATAACTCAGATATGGTAACACTAGTTTCACTGTTAATCAAAATTGAGCATTAGGGTCATCTTTGTAGGCCTGGAAATCGATTGCTTATTCTATTTCCTATAAACCTATTTTCAAATGCTAAGGTACTGCAACCTGATAACTTTTATTTTCTTACACTGAGGCTACGAACCACCTGCCGCTACTGACCGCTTTATTGAAATGCCGGTGTTAATAAAGGACGCATGGCAGCTGTGTGAATGTTTGTTTTTATGTAGTAGACATTGGTGAAGCGGTGGAGGGAATATGAGGCATCTGGCGGGCTTATTTCGATCCATCTTGAGTCAATGAATTCTAATTTAACACAATGAAATAAGAGGATCCCGCAGCAAACAATAAAGCATGCGTTCATAGCAGTAGGTTTTTATTGCACATCACTGCCGTAATAGAATTTGAGCTTCTCTTCACAAAAGACACCATTATCCATTCCCTACCTCATCAAACATTTTGTCTGGAGGGGGTTTTCTTCTTCTAAATGGTGCTTTAAATCTCAGTGCACACGTCAGCTTTTTGTTTTTTTCGTTTATTCTTGTGTCTGCCAAACATTTTCACATTATAGGTATTTTTTTCTTTCTCTCTTTCAAACCTGTAGAGAAAGTGAGATAGAAGGACTGGCTTGCTGAAGGGTGTGGTGAGAAGGCTGTGATGTGGAAAATGGAGAAACACACCCTGCCTTCAGAAATGTCAGGCACAGAGGGGAAAGAACAAATTAAATTTCCTTGAGATAAATTTTTGACCTCAGTCAGCAGGTTCTGAAAACAGTCATAGTCATCGGCTTTGAAAGCAGTAGTGGTATATATTTGATATTTTACTGAGACGTAAAATTGTTCTACAGTGGAACCGCTACACCCCGGAAGTCATGCACATTCAAATTCAACCACAATTTTTTTGTGATGAATACAGCCACAGAATTGCACAAAACGTGACCATTGGCATGTGACTTGCATTATGTCCTTGTAGTTTGCCATATTACACTTATAATTGATTACCTTATTTCTACATTTAAAATAATACCTATAGGGTTGATTACATGTTTATGATGGCAAAAGGAGTATTTCTATTTCCATTGCAGTGGTACCTCAAATTACATGAACCGTATTTTTCGGACTATAAGTCGCTCCGGAGTATAAGTCGCACCGGCCGAAAATGCATAATAAAGAAGGAAAAAAACATATATAAGTCGCACTGCAGTGTAAGTCGCATTTTTTGGGGAAATGTATTTGATAAAACCCAAACCAAGAATAGACATTTGAAAGGCAATTTAAAATAAATAAAGAATGGTGAACAACAGGCTGAATAAGTGTACGTTATATGACGCATAAATAACCAACTGAGAACGTGCCTGGTATGTTAACGTAACATATTATGGTAAAAGTCATTCAAATAACTATAACATATAGTACATGCTATACGTTTACCAAACAATCTGTCACTCCTAATCGCTAAATCCCATGAAATCTTATACGTCTAGTCTCTTACGTGAATGAGCTAAATAATATTATTTGATATTTTACGGTAATGTGTTAATTTCACACATAAATCGCTCCCATAAGTAGCACCCCCGGCCAAACTATGAAAAAAACTGCAAACTTCTAGTCCGAAAAATACGGTAACCTAACTTGTGAGTAATTTGAGATACGAGCTGTCTCTTGTCTTTTTGTTGTGATTTTAAGGGGAACTGCACTTTTTGGGGGGAATTTTGCCCATCATTCACAATCACTTTAAAATGCATTCAAAAACCACCAACAATACTTTATACATTTATGTTCTGTAACCTGTATAATAACCAAGCTGTAGCGAGATTGTTATTGTAAGAGCGAACACGGAGAAACTCTTTTTCCAGCGGAGTAATTCATTCACATGCTTAAATATTAGCCGTAAAAGCTAGCTACAGCAAGAGATAAGCTAGCTTCTACGTCAGCACCTGAATCCCATTTGAGTTTGTAACGCACAACACAATCTGCATAAGTCCTGAAAATTTGCGCGTGTCTGCCATTGTAGTCCGTTCTTCTATTTCTCTATCTTCCTGTTATGAGGCATTCATCCTCTCCTGTTGCCATTTCTAATATAGAGTAGCGGAAAGTTCTAACTTATATCTCACTATGGAAGCACTAAAAACCAGTGGTGTAGTGGGTTTACATAATTCACCCACAGAACTTTAGTTATTAGACAGTTCCGGTCAGACGTTTTTTCACGGGACACATTTCCGGCGTTGTTGTTGCATTAGTGAGTCACGGATGAGGAGCTACTGCTAAGTAAAGTCTGAATGTCAATAGAACAGTTAGCTCTATCTTTCGACCCTTCTTCGACTCCCGTCCTTTCACGGTACACTGGTGCAACAAAGATGACGGAGAGAAGACGCTGTCGAAGGTGAGCCACGTAAATAAGACCGCCCACAAAACGGGGCATACTGAAGTGACAGTCAGAAAGTGACTTGAAGATGATCTGCAAAACATAATCTATGCAACATTTTGACTAAAGAACCACCATTACATGTTATGTAGACCACAAGGAAGGGTTTTCAATTTAGAAAAAAATCCTAATATGACCCCTTTAATGCGCCCTTTAATCCAGTGCGCCTTTTGTATGAAAATAGACCTGAATAGACACGCTCATCGGCCGAGCACCTAATAATCCGGTGCGCCCTACGGTCCGGAAAATAAGTTATTCAGCTTCAAAAATATAAGGTTGTGGATCCTCATTTGTCCAAAAATAGTCATCTTCGTTGTCTGTTACCAAGTCTGCCATGATTACAACACACTCGCGTTTGTTTCCGGAAGTAGGAGTACACATTTGTTGCCGGAAGTTGGTAGTGCGCTGCTATGGAAACGGAAATAAATGTGCTGAGGATATAAGTTCCGGTAATGCATAAAATACGATAAACATTGTACATATTAAACATTGTTCTGAATGTGTATTTTACTACTTTATATATATATATATATATATATATATATATATATATATATATATATATATATATATATATATATATATATATATATATATATATATATATATATATAGACTTGCATTGTGTACATAAAACGTTGGAGAGTTTTGAAGTTTTTTTTAGAGGGCTTTAAAGGCTACAACAGTGACTCCCATTAGATAGATAGATAGATAGTACTTTATTGATTCCTTCAGGAGAGTTCCCTCAGGAAAATTAAATTAGCTGCATCTTCCAAGCGTTTATCATTAAAAATCCTTAAAAAAAAAGACGTGTTCTTGTCATAATGATTGTGAACGACAGGCAAAATTCCAAAAAAAGTGCAGTTTCCCTTTAAATTGCAAGCATAATTTGACTCACAAGCATTTCTGTCACCTGTCCCGTGCAATATACTGTATGTATTGTGCAATGTCCCTATCAAATAAACAAATAAAGAGCCCACAGCCAGATAAACACAATCCTACCTTCAGACCACTGGAACTAAGAACAGGAGGTGAGTGCGAAGGACGACACCCGCCGAATCAGAAAAATAAACCATAAAATATGTCCATGTCCTACCGTGTATACTAGGCTCTGTGAAGCAGCCCCACCGCATCACTGTCAGTCTGTACCACTCCGAAGTAGGATTTAGCTTCCGTGCCAAAACAATATCCACACAGCGGGCATTAATCAATGAAAATATAGAGAAGCTTCCGAAAGGTCTGCCCTAAGTGTTTCAGTTTGTTATTTTTTCCTGACTCTCAATCTGGATGAGCGATTATAGCCTTGCTCACTTGGTCTAATGCAGATATCTGTTAATGTCAACAACAAAACGTCTGTGTGCAACATAAACAATTTTCTAGTTCCTATTGTCACACGATAGAGTGTTGCGGCTGTTGCAAGGTGTCGCGAGAGAAACAAGGAACCAGCTCTTATGACCACAAGCCCAAAGTCTCTGATAAAAGCGGACTTGGCAACACTGGACGGAGAAGCAGCCCGAAGGAAACACCCCATTAGTCCGATCCCCAAGGTAAATGCTGTACAATATCATTACATCATTTTACAAAACTCCTGTAATTGTTTGTCGTACATCCTATTGTATTGATTTTCAAACATTTCAGTACTCTTATCTCAAAGTTCATTTTTCTTTTTAAATGCATGTTACATCTTAAATGTGTGGTGTTTTGGGGTGGCCAAGCACAGATTTCAATGGGCGGGGCTGATTTTATATAAGAGTGTCTTGAGTTACAAGCTTGGTCGTGGAACAAATTGTGCTCTTCAGTTGAAGTATCACACTGTATTTATATTATGTGTTATGAGAAAAACATTTCTAACAAACATACATACAGTATGTAGCCCAAATAGGTTCGTTATGATTTCTTATTGAATTTATTGTGGCAAACTTGAGCTAATTGGAGAATGGTCAAATGCACTACTGCTTGCTCGGAAAGGAATGCAGTTTATTGCACCAGCAATAGGAAACAATGACTTACTAAAGGGAAAATCTCGGGAGGGTCATGACACAGAACACCAATCAAACACATAACATCAAAAGCACACCACCAAAAAAGTACAATAACACACAGAGAGACAATTACTTAATGGAGGAAACAATCAAGAGGCAACTTAGCGCAACCAATATAGCTAAGCACTACACTAACTACACCTTATTAGTATGCACAGTGAGCCATGATGAGAACAAGGAAATGCTCCCCAGCATCTCTAAACATATAACTTATATATGATAAATCGTTGTGATAAGTTAACGTAAGCTAAGTAACACATTCATTGCTGCGAGAAAAAAATAGCAAGTTCCCATTCGATGCATTGTAAATGCAAGTGCTGCATTAAGTATTCACACATTAGATAATCATTTTGATGACGCTGGAGCTGGATAGGGAGACTGAGGCGGTGCGAAGCAATACGAGAGACGTCTCATTATAGGCTGCTTTGCTCGCTTCTGTCATGACAGTTCAAAGAAGTCATGAGTGGATGGTTTATGTCCTTAACGGGGCGGAAATTGAGAAGCAGAAATATTTCTTGCCAATCTGGCAAATACTACAAATGCCATTAGATACAATAAAAGGTTGTGTCAGAGACAGAGACAGAGAGAAAGAGCGCTCTATTACTATTTTGGTTAAGTATTAATGATTTAATTATTGCTTCCTCATCCCTCAAAGAACAAACATTCCCCAAAACAGCAAAGTGAAACATCTTCCTTGTCATTGTTGCAGGCTTGCCTACACCACAACAAAGTGTTAATTATCTTTAATGTATATTTCTGTCTCGGCTCAGTTGTGTTGGCTGCCTGTCACTCTAACTGGGCCACGGGTACCAAAATAAGCCCATCACCTTCAAAGTAGTGTCTTTATTCCTGTCTCTATAAATATTTCAGAGCTGTGTTTGTTCTTGAAATAGTGGCTGTTCATTTGTTGACATATTAGTGAAATAAATCATATTCAAGGCTACAAAATAACAGCTATTATAACATTGGCAGAATATTAGGTTTATTATAAAACTCATGCTGTAAAACAAGCAGCAATATGAGGAGAAGAACACGACTAGAAGCAGAAAGAACATTCTGGATATTTACAATATAACGTGAAATAGCAGACTCACTTTTAAAAGACTCCAGTGTCACCACGTGTCCTCCCTTTTAATTAAAGTTAATACGTTTTATTGCTTTTAGATTTTAGGGGTCAACTTCTTTTTACATCATTGTGACACTCAACAGTATTAAAGTAAGATGTGTGGAAAACATCTGCAAATGTAGTTACTAAAAGGTAGTTACTGTGATTGGATGGCAACATATAAAGTACATTACACACAACATACTGTACATTAATGACTAAACACAATTTATATAAGCAAACAGTGTGCACGTACAAATGGAGTAGTTAAATATATCAATCGTCATCACTTGCCTCGGGGTGTTTGAAATGGAATGTGACACTTCTCGGTTTTGCTTTTTAATGACTCATTTCTTTACCCATATCCTATCACCTCTTGAAAGAAATAGGAAAAGAAAGATGACATGTTTTTGTGAACTTGATTTGATTATCAGCTGATGAGCTCAAACATATGTTAAGTACACACACTCCCACACAGTCATCCTACAATCCATGCGTCACTTACAATCATATCTATAAGCAACCGTGTGTCTGCCCTCGTATGTGCGTTTTGTGTACATTAATGTGAAACATTTGTGGATGTCCTACAAAAACAGTTTTCTTTTATGTGCGGTCAACAGAAGACTACATTGTAGGTACAATAATATGGAGTCTGGACACTGTTTTAGTATGAAAAATGACATTGTAGAAAAAATTGCATCGACACTGAAACAAGCGTTGAAATAATGTTGAATTAAAAAATAAAATACAGATATAAAAATAACTGAGGCAATTTGTTGTATTATGACATGTTTGTCAAGGCCAATCTTCAGATTTCTTTTAAAGTGTCAGAGGTTTTAATTTTTCACTTTCTGTTTCTGTTTCATATGCACTTTTCCTTTTTTTCACTTTCAACTTACTGGCAGGTATTCCACGTGGAGAAAGGGGTCTTGGCTTGTGAGCGCGTGAACGCACATCCAGGTTTTGAGGAGTAGAACTACCACCACTATTGTACTACCTACACTTATACACTGCCAATCAATCTGACTTTTTTCAAAAAGCGGTTCTGGTCCCCAGCTCTTGTAACCATCCAAAAATAATGTTACGCTTTAGTGAATGGAGATGAGTCAAGCAGTAGCACCAAGTGGAAAATGGCCACTCAATCTAAAGCCTATTTCCCTTTAAATCACCCATAAGGTCATTGAGTTTTTTTTGTAAAATTATCCTGTGGTCTAAGGCAGTGGTCCCCAACCTTTTTGTAGCTGCGGACCGGTCAACGCTTGAAAATTTGTCCCACGGACCGGGGTGGGGGGGGTTTTCGTTTTTTTTTTTTTTTTTTCATAAAGAAATACATTCATGTGTGCTTACGGACTGTATCCCTGCAGACTGTATTGATATATATTGATATATAATCTATATATTGTGTTTTTTATGTTGATTTAATAAATAAAAAAATAATAATAATATTGTTTTTATTTTTATTATTTATTTATTTATTTTTCTTGTGCGACCCGGTACCAATCGGTCCGCGGACCGGTACCGGGTTGTTGGGGACCACTGGTCTAAGGTGTGCTAAGCGTGAATTTGTCCTGATAATTGGCTCCAGTATAGGTCGGGGCCGACAATAGTAAAATATGATTTTTGATTTTTTTTTTTACAATCAAAACTCTTCATGTCTGTGGGGAAAGCTGACGCCTTCCGAGTCACTGTTTAGTGAATTGTGATGTGGCACATAAAGTAGCCAAAAAAACACGCACAGTGTCTCTTTTTTTATGTCTGCCAGATATATTTAGCTCTGTTACATTGAGGTCTTAGTGGTACTACACTAGTAACACCAGTCGATAGCTTATTAAGACAACACTAACCCTCTAACTCGTTCAGTAGATTATAAAGTATTTTCTTTTTTAGATTTTAATGTCAAAAATTGTCTAAAGATCACCACCATTCCCTTTGCTTGTAGGTCAGTATTCCATGTTGAAACATGTCAGGTAACATTTCCACCCAATACACTGAAAATATTGTCTGACTAAAAGCAAATAAGTATATAAATGAGAAGACATAATTAACCTTTTGAAGCAGTTTTCCATGTGTGTTTTTGTGTTACGGTTGCTGTGGTGGATGCTATGTTTTTTCTTCTTCGTTTTTGTAAGAAAACACTCATTCTCGTGGGATTTTGGGCTAGTAGGGTGAGGGTCTGAATCGGTGGTGGGACAGAGTTGTTGTTTGTGGTGGTTTGTATTGATATTGTAGCACAAAGCACAGACAGCGGTCAAAACTGTTCAATGCCTGATTTTCTATCTTTTAGTGTGGTGTCTGTAACAAATTAGAAACCTCTTCAAATTTAGAAAATCTTTATCTGTGTACCCCGGTTTAGGTGTTAATTTAGGTTTTATGAGAAATTAAGTAAAAATCTTGACTTATACTACAACGTTACAAACAACAACGAAACTCATACGTCAGAGCTTATCAACTGGCGACCCAGAGGCCAAATCCAGACCAGCCCCAAAGTTCAGTTCGAAACTTGGGAGAAAATGTTTTGCTTCAAATGTTATAAAACACAAGAGGGTTTCTGTTGCATAGAGAAACCTGAACCAGTGTTTTCACAGAGGCTGATCCTCACATTGACATTTTAACCTCCTAAAGGCCAGCTTCCACTTTAGTGGACACTTGTATTTTGCATAATATGGCTTTTTTCCCCAGAAATTTTTAACTGACAAAAAAATTGACCAAAATAAGAATAATAATGAAAGGAGAAGTCCAGATCCCCGTCCTAAACTTTCTAGAAAGGTGGCCCTTAGAAGAATTTAGTTAAACAGCCCTGTTGTATGTAGACAGAGGAACTCCAGTAATCTGATTATTTTTCTGCACAGGGATCGCCGACATGAAAAGCACTTTTAGTATTAACTCCGTCATAACTTCTCTCTCATACACTCATCAGCTAGAGCAGGGGTGGGCAGTTAATCTTTACCGGGGGCCGCATGAGCAACCCGAGCACTGCGGGAGGGCCACACCGACAATATTTCAATTAAATTTTGCTCAAATTATTTTGTATATACCGTAAGATAAATAATAATAATAATAATAATAATAATAATAATAATAATAATTTCATTTAACCTAACTTAACTTTATACAAAAGCAGATTGCTTTTGATGGTTTTATTTTTAACACTGTCTTACACAACACTTCCTGATGTATAATACAATGCAAAAATGTCAATTTATGTCACTTTATACTAAGGCTGCAGCTAACGATTATTTTTCTATCGATTAATCTATAGATTATTTTTTTCGATTAATCGGTTAATCTATAGATTTTTTCCGATTAATCTATAGATTATTTCTCCTTTTACCGATTATTTTTGTTATTTAACATGAAGATGAAAAAATAAATGTAGGCAAGTTTTTTCAAAAGGTATGGCTTTTATTTACAAAAAAAAAAAATAGTATGGCCACTCAGTCAACATTGACAACATGAAAAAATATTCTGTAACAATGTAATACGTTCCAGTGAGTGACTAACAGTTATAATGGAGAAACGTTAGCATGTCTACATGTTCTGGGGTGAGGCTGGTTCTTTTCTTATTTAAAATGTTCCCAGCAGCTGAAAATAGGCGCTCAGAAGGGGTTGATGTGGCTGGAACTGAGAGGTAAGACCGAGCCAGCATTGCCAGATTTGGAAACCTTGCCTGATGTTCTTCCCACCATTTTAATGGGTTTTCATCCTTGGAAATGGGGGATTCTCCTAAATAAGACACTAATTCGTTTCTGACCATTTCAGCATCATTGTTATCTTCCTCATTGTTGCTGAGTTCATCTGAATCTGAGCCAAGAAGTGTGTCTAGTAAAGATACAGGCCGCCTGTCAGCATCTGGTTTTTCCACTTGCATTGCTGTGCCCTGTTGAGCGTTTGTCTCCTTTTCCCTTCTTTTCTCCTCCAGAACTATTGCATGCAGCTTGTATTGAACTTTTAAACCCTCATCTGCAGTCAGGAATTTCAGCTTCCTGAATCGTGGGTCAAGTGCAGCTGCTAATATGCACACATTTGGTCCATCATCTTTGAATGTGGTCTCGGCTTCCCACCTGGATGTTATCTCACGTGCAGTAGTGACCTGGAAACACTTGATTGATGCATTTTCAAAAGCAGTTTGTGTAGCCTTCCGAAGCCCTTTCACCAGCAGAGGGACAGCGGAAACTGTTACATAAGATTCTCCACTCAGGTACACAGTTGCACATTCAAAAGGTTTCAGAACTTTTTCAAGTTCTTCAAGCAAGCTCCACTGGTCAGCCTTAAGATCCAGAAAATGCTTCCCTCTTTGAGTGACCTCCGGATCTGACAGAGTTGCTGTTATTGGCCACCTCTGCTCAAGCAGGCGACTAATCATGTAAAAGGAACTGTTCCATCTCACAGACACATCTTGTATGAGGCTGTGGTCTGGAGAACCCATTTGTTTTTGCTTAACCTTTAGTTTTGTACTGGCCAACTCACATTTTCTGAAGTGCTCGACCAAACTTCTTGCTGCTCCTAAAGCTCCGCTGATGTGGTTGTCCTTTAGAGCATGGTTAACTACAAGCTGTAGAGTATGGCCAGCACATCTGAGGGATGAAACACCATGTCTTTCCTCAAGAACTCTTAAAGCTGCAACATTTGCAGCATTGTCATGTACAATGACTTGTATTTGTTTTATGTTTATTTCAAACTTATTGACAACATGCTCAATACAAGAGGCAATGTTTTCTGCAGTGTGCCTTTCCTTGAGGGGCATTGTTGTCAAGTTAATTGAGGTAAGCACCCACTCATCATTAACAAAGTGAATGGTGACACCAAGGTAAGCTTCAGTGGCCATACTTGTCCATGCATCAGTTGTGAGTGTCAGTTTTCCTTTCACATTTTTCAGGATTGCTTTGACTTCATTCATTTTCTTTGTGTATTTGTGCTCCATAAGCTTAGTGAATTGGGTTCTAGATGGTAATGTGTAGCCAGAGTGAAACCGTTGGATCATTTTTTGAAACCCTTCTCCTTCTACTATATTTAATGGCCTCATGTCTCTGACCATCATTTCCAGGATACCATCAGTCAGGTCAGCGGCCACTTGGGGTGTGCATTCAGTCCCATGCCTCTTTGGGAAAAAATCCTGGACACGGCTTTGTTGTTTGCTGCAACATAAGAGACAACATTTAATTTTCATTTTAAATATACCCAAATACAGCTTACTTTAATACAAAAGGTTAATTAAACTACACACATTATCTTGTTAAATTGGTTTAATAACACAACAATGATAGTATGATTAAAGTGAAAGTTAATTGTTCCTTTGTACATAGTATATGTAACTGTTAATGTTGTAAAAGGTATTTGCACAACTAATTAACGTTAGCGTTAAAGAGGAGCGCGTCTTTGTAAACACTGAACAGGCACGCCAAACACGCCTCTCAGAGCGAAACGGTGCTTTAGTTTATTAATTTACAACGCAGATACAAATGACACATTCATGTTTTTGTGTAATGATGACAACGTATACTCACGCGGAAGATTGACTCGTTGATGGTGATGGCAAGAACGCTGTTGGGTGTTTTCTCTTCAAGTGTTCGTTCATAGCAGTTGTGCTGCTATGGTAGGCCATTTCCGTCCGGCACAATGTGCATAAAACAACATTATTAGGCCGTTTATTAAAATATTCCCAAACTTTTGAGGACTTTTGGCGTGCTTTCTTCCCCTCGCTAGCACCGCTAGCATCGTCTGCTTTAAGCTCCGCCATGACAGTAGTGTGACGTAATTATGCGACGCGTCGACGCACAAAAATGACGTCGACGTATTTACGTAACCGATGACGTCGACTACATCGACGCGTCGTTTCAGCCTTACTTTATACTGCATCCTCTTTAAAAGTCCAACATTTTTCCCCGTCAGATTTGGACAACCATCTGTTGTCACACCTGCCAGTTTGTCCCATTTCAGTCCTAACATGTCCAAAAAAGCATTTACCTATGTGAACAAGTCATTACCTGTGGTTGTCTCTTTAATTGACTGCATGGCTGCCAGCTACTCCGTGATTTGAAAGTCTGCAGTTATCCCACGTAAGAAGATGAGCACCTGGGCGGTGTCACGTACATCGCAGCTCTCATCTCATCTCTTCTCCGGGCATATCAGCGCAACAGAGTCCAATAAGCACTCCTTAATAAACTCTCCGTCAGAAAACGCCTTACTTTTTCTGGCAATTTTGTGAGAAATGACAAAACTTGTCCTGATGGCTGCATCTCTGAGGGTGTGAAATATGGCAAAAAGTCCTTGTTGGGTTTGCAGTTTAACCATCAACGCATCAGCCTCCCTTCATCAGACAGATTCCGGTATTTTTCCTCGTGCTTCGACGTGTAGTAGCGATTCAAATTATATTCTTTAAAGGCCTACTGAAATGACATTTTTTTATTTAAACGGGGATAGCAGATCTGTTTTATGTGTCATACTTGATCATTTCACGATATTGCCATATTTTTGCTGAAAGGATTTAGTAGAGAACAACGACGATAAAGATCGCAACTTTTGGTATCTGACAAAAAAAGCCTTGCCCCTACCGGAAGTAGCGTGACGTAGTCAGTTGTACATTTCCGCAAAGTTCCCTATTGTTTACAGTGATGGCGGCCAGAAGTGTGAGCGATTCGGACCGAGAAAGCGACGATTTCCCCATTAATTTGGGCGAGGATGAAAGATTTGTGGATGAGGAAAGTGCAAGTGAAGGACTAGTGGGGAGTGGAAGCGATTCAGATAGGGAAGATGCTGTGAGAGGCGGGTGGGACCTGATATTCAGCTGGGAATGACTACAACAGTAAATAAACACAAGACATATATATACTCTATTAGCCACAACACAACCAGGCTTATATTTAATATGCCACAAATTAATCCCGCATAAAAACACCTAGGTGTTTGTTATGCTAGCTCCTAGCTACTAGCTCCCGTCCATATAACCCGCCAATACAATTCAAACACCTGCACAACACACACACTCACTCAGCCCAAAGGACCGTTCACCTAACCCAAGGTTCATAAAGCTTATATATTTAACCAAAGTTACGTACGTGACACACACGTACGGGCAAGCGATCAAATGTTTGGAAGCGGAGCTGTGTACTCACGGTACCGCGTCAGCGTCTGTGTATCCAAATCAAATTAATCCTGGTAAGAGTCGGTGTTGTCCCAGTTCTCTACAGGCGTCTGTGTATCGAAGTCAAAGTTATCCTGGTAAGAGTCTCTGTTGTCCGAGTTCTTCGATCTTGACTGCATCTTTCGGGAATGTAAACAATGAAACACCGGCTGTGTTGTGTTGCTGACTTCCCTCGCAAAATACTCCGCTTTGCACCGACAACTTTCTTCTTTGCTTGCTCAGCTTCTTTCTCCATAATGCAATGAACAAATTGCAACAGATTCGCCAACACAGATGTCCAGATTACTGCGGAATTTTGCAATGAAAACTGACGACTTTAAGATGGCCGCGGTGCTGGACTATGTCCTGTCTAACTCGTGACGTCACATCCGCAGCGTCATCATACCAAGACGTTTTCAGCAGATATTTCGCGGGAAATTTAAAATTGCACTTTAGTAAACTAACCCGGCTGTATTGGCATGTGTTGCAATGTTAAGATTTCCTCATTGATAAATAAACTATCAGACTGCGTGGTCGGTAGTAGTGGGTTTCAGTAGGCCTTTAAACACAGCAACCTGTGTACCACAAATTAAGCACACGGCTTTACCTTTAATTTCTGTAAAGAAATACTTGGCAGTCCATGTCTTGTTGAAAACATGGCATTCGTCATCAACTTTTCTCTTTTTAACGTCTCGGGGGTAATCGGGCATCACTTGTCGCTGTGCACCTTCACTCACAGGTTACACACGGACATACGCCCATAAATAACACTTTTCAAAATAAAAGCAGCACAGTTGTATTGCACGCACGACATAGATGTTTTTTTAAATTCATGTTGTAATTTGTGATTGCTGCTGTTCACATTCACTCACAATCACACACGCGCATACGTCCACACGGCAGTAAAACAAATAACGCTTTTCAAAACAAAAGCAGCACCGTTGTATTGCACACTCGACATAGATACTTTTTGAAATCTATTTTGTAATTTATGATTGGCCTCACGCGGGCCGGACAGGGACGCACAGAGGGCCGGATGTGGCCCGCGGGCCGCAGAATGCCCAGGTCTGAGTTAGAGGGAGAACCAATACAATGATATTGCTACTTCTCAAGCCCTAGTATTTGATTGGATTGGTTCAGATATGTGTAGTACAAAATCACTACTCCCTTTTCCCAATTTCAATAAAGAGGCTTTACAAAGGATGTGAAAAACTACAAAGTTTAACACAAATTTTAGTCTTCTATTTCATATCAATTATACTTTAACAACAGATTACTGGAGCTCCTTGTTTGGTAGTTTCTAGATGACCCGACTTCTTTAACACTGCTCTACCAACCTACTTCAGATAGATTACATGTAGACTGTATCCTATAAAATGCATTATCATAATCAAGATTTATGTCCTGCTTCGTTTGTAGATACATTGTCATTAGACATACAGTACATGACATAATTAGCCTCATTACAAACAAAGCACCTTTTGTATAGCTTAGATTTGTGTGTTCACTTCACACACTCACACACCCACACACACTTAATCCCCAAGGTTGTAAAACTGCAATTATCTCCCATCCTAGGTTGACCATTAGGTTACAGGTCAAATGCTTCATGTAATTATCTGTTGTATATCCATTATGTGAGTTTATGTGTGTGTTGCAATGCTTAGACATTACAACTGCACAAATGAGTGCTCACAAATTGATATGTGACATGCGTGTTCCTGCATGTTCTAAAGGGGTGTGGCTATGATGGTGTTTTATGAGACAATAGTCACGCAAGCACTTTCCATCAGCTGATCATTTGAATTTGTTTTTAGTCATATTGGGCATATAATTATGCTCGAAGTTACTCGAAAGTATAATTGTTCAAGTGACTGTAAATGACATTTGTTGCGTCCCCGAGGAGTTGATCTCAAAAGGCTTTGAAACACTTGCTATCATACAAGTAATACAGATATCTTGAAGAGGTTCATTTAGCCTACTAATGTGTATTTATAAACGGTAGATTTATATAGGCTAGTAAGGTAAAGTTTTGTACCTGACAAGTTTCGTGGTGGGATGGAACAATCCATATAACACGTCACAGATGACGTCACGCTAACATCACGTGACACCTCTGAGGAAGGCTGCAGAAGCAAGATAGCCGAAACTTGTCAGGTACAAAACTTTACCTTACTAGCCTATATAAATCAACCGTTTATAAATACACATTAGTAGGCTAAATGAACCTCTTCAACATATTACGTATAAGTCATGGACAGTGCAGTGTCAAAGAATTCCATTGTTTGGAACAACTGGAACACAAACTGGCCCGCTTCCGCAACCACCTGAGATTCACATTACGTTGCCGAGATGAAAGAGTTGTTCCAACAAGCTTGGGGATCAAAAACCCAATTCCGACGATGAACGCGGAACGAATTGTAAGAAAAGCACGGAATGCCTTGGTGAGAGAAAGAATACGATGCACGGTGAATAAGATCAACAACATAGAAGAGCAGTTAACCGAGAAAATGAGTGGATTTAAACAACGTTTCCCCCTGGACACGGAAACCGAACGAATAATGAATGAACACCTACAACGTGAGCACAAGAAGGAATTCAAGACAACAAAATACCGTCATATCAGAAAACTTGAGAAGCTAACCTCAGCGAAAAAGGAGGAGGAACACACAGAAAAAAGAGAAAAATGGGTATATAACCTTTCACAACGCAAATTAACAGTAACGGAAAACAAGGTGTTGTCTCGCGGTCTTAACTTTGCCACAACTCCAATAAACATCCCATACGAAGAATTCATCGTAGCAACAGAGATAGCATGTCATAAATTAACAAATCAAGGCGACAAAGCGGGTTTGCGCAACGAGGTAGCAGGGATACTGAAGACTGCCAAAATAACACACAAAAACACCAGTAGGGAAGAATGGAAAGCTATACAGTCAATAGCCAAAGACAAAACCATCAAAATACTACCTGCAGATAAAGGAAGGACAACAGTCATTATGGACACAAAACAATATGAAAACCAAATGATAGCTATGCTGGAGGATAAAGACACATATGAAGTTCTAAAAAAGGACCCGACAGAAGACAAAAAGAAAAAACTGAAGACTCTACTAAAACCATTAGTGGACGAGGGAAAAATAGACAAGGACAACTACAGTTTTTTAGTACCGACAGCCAGTATCACCCCTAGAATATACGACACCCCCAAAATACATAAAAAAAGACGTTCCACTCCGCCCAATTGTTGACAGTATAGGCTCAGTTACATACAACCTTTCGAAAGCCCTAGTCGAGATAATAAAACCTCTCCTAGGCCAGACGAAGCAACACTGCAAAAACTCAAAGCAGCTGGCACAAGAATTAAGCACTGTAAGCACTCACGACGTAGTCTCCCTATTCACAAAAACACCAGTGGACGTCACAATAAACATAGTACAGAACCGCCTGAAAGCAGATTCAACACTCTGGAAACGAACAAACCTAACAGTTGAAGACACAGTCCAGTTGTTATCATTCGTAGCCAAGTCTACATATTTCCTGTTCAGAGGGACCATATACAGACAGAAGGAGGGTTTTGCCATGGGGGACCCCTCTCAGCCATCATGAGTGGTTTCTTCATGGAGGACCTGGAGGCCAAAGCCATAGCCACCGCTCCCGAAGGATGTCGACTGTCCCTCTGGAGGCGCTATGTGGACGACATCCTGGAGAAAATTAAGACCGGCCACACACAAAGACTCACAGACCACTTAAACACCATAGACGAGACGGGAAACATAAAGTTTACTCATGAAGAGGAAGAGCACAGATCCATCGCGTTCCTGGACATGAAAATCAAGCACACTGAGGATGGAAGCATCAAGATAACAATATACAGAAAACCCACACACACAGATCAATATTTACTATGGACATCAGAGCACCCCACAGCACACACATTTTCAGTAGTCCGCACCCTATATGATCGCACCAAGGTGATCACAGACAACCATGACAGAGAAAAGGAGGAGGACTATATAAAACAGGCGCTCAAAGCCTGCAACTACCCAAACTGGGCCATAAACAAAGGCAAACGAGAGGTCCAGAGGAACAACAAGGAGGATAAAAAGAAGAAAGGTTCTAGGCCTGAGAACCTGGGCATGGTCACCCTCCCATACGTCAGGGGCGTCACAGAACGCATACAGCGAGCGATGAGGAAACACCACATCAGCACACCAGTGAAGCCGCACATCAAGCTTCGCCAAATCCTAGTACACCCTAAGGATCAGATCCCCCCTGAGAAAAAGTGTGATGTGATATATGAGATCCCTTGCCTAACATGCAATAAAACATACATAGGAGAGACAGGTCGACAGTTCAGCACACGAAAAAAGGAACACCAGAAAGAATGTGAAAAGGAAACATCTGGAACGCTCACCCGTGCAACGAGAATGAAAGCAACGCAGGAAAATCTGAAATCAGCCATTTCAGACCACTGCAAGAGGGAAAACCATCTAATGAACTGGGAGGCAGCCAAGGTAATTAGAATGGAAAGCAACAAATTCCATCGGTGGATCAAAGAGGCGGTTGACATCAGGAAGCGGGCCCCAAAGACAGTCAACAGGGACGAGGGAGCCTACCAACTATCCCACACCTGGGACACAATCCTGCAGGGCCGCCCTCGGCCGTTTGGTGGACATCCGGACGACAGGGGGTGCCCCGCCCTACCCCCGGCGCACACCAAGGGACACCGCCATCCCACCACTTCAGGTGGGATGGAACAATCCATATAACACGTCACAGATGACGTCACGCTAACATCACGTGACACCTCTGAGGAAGGCTGCAGAAGCAAGATAGCCGAAACTTGTCAGGTACAAAACTTTACCTTACTAGCCTATATAAATCAACCGTTTATAAATAATACAGATATCCTCAAAGATTTATAAAAATTGGACAAATGATTATTAATGTATGGCCAATTAGTAGCTACCGATAAGACCCCTGTAAATACGTTTTGCTTTGTGGCAACCATGTTTTAAACCAGTCTTGCTCAGATTTTACAAACATACGCTTTTCAATCACCTAAAGGTGTGTATCATATTTCACTGTGATTCGGCTCAAAACCCTATTGTTGGAGTGGGTGTTTAGTAAAGTGCATTGAGCTGTGTGAGAAAGTTCACGTCAATCTTAAGTATAGGGTCAAACTGATGATGATGATCTCCTGTAGCAATTATTATTAGTTTCTGGTATTTTGCGTTATTTCCTATCCAGCGCTCTTGTTTTTGTTTTCCTCCAAATATCTGAGAGCTGATTCCCTCACTATTTGTGTATTTGTCAGAAAAATATCTGCACAAGCAACATAGGAGAGGCTTGGAGCAATTCTGGAGCAGACGAGTTGACTTACACAAACACATACTGTACATACAGTCATGCCACATGAATGTATGTTTAAAGTAAGAGTTGGGAACAGCAGTCAACAAGCATTATTCTTACGTTTTGTCAATGCCAAAAATGTCTGTATCCATATGCTGTACCATATGTGCATGTAGCCTAAATTTGCTCTCTGCCCATTAAGCACTTCTAAACAAACACTCCAACTACTTGACTGTCCTTCACACAAGAGCAACTCCCAATTCCAAATGTGTCATTATTATGGATACATGCAATCAGTGTTAGCTTAACTGTGACATTTTAAAGACAAATATAATACATTATAAGCACCCCACCATCCTTACAAATTGTTGGTTTTAGCGGGGCCTAACAATTGCATGCATGACAATTGCCACTGTTTGTAAATATCAATTAACACTTATCAAGCAGACTATCGCTGTATTTGTGAGATTGACAAGATAGATAAAGTAATACGGTTCTGACAACAGTTGTTTAGTTATAACAATAAGGCTTGCTTTCGGCAATGTGCAGTATAAACAATATGTGTGCGTACACTACTGTGATAAAACAGAGGCTGACACAATGGAAATTGCTGCCATCCATCTCCTTGTGTGCACAATGGGAGACAATGACGCTAGAGTGACATTAAAGCAAGGATAAGAGGACAACTGAAACATTGTTTACTCCACAAAAGCAATGCTTAAATGCCTTCAAGGTCGACACAATTATCAGTTTTTTTTGGTTTTTTTTAACTTTAAAAGGCATTGACTGTTGAATAACTAAGTAAATAAGCAACAGTGCATTATTCATCACTCCTTTAGTTTTGTCTGTAGTGATGCTATCACATTCAAAATGCATGATACTCAATAATTCATTTATCTATTCAAACTTGGCTTATTAAACTCTGCAGAACAAATGCAACAAATAGAACTAAGCTCTCACTGATTGTTACCCTGGGAGACACACAAACACGCACACACACACACACACGCACGCACGCACGCACGCACACGCGCACACACACACACACACACACACACACACCAAAACAGTTAATTAGTGGAAAGTCACGGCTGATATTTTTGTCTCAGGAACAAACGGTAAGCCCTGAGGCAGAGAGGAGATTGGCAAAAGAGAGAAAACAGATGCAGGCCAGGATGAACAAGGGTTGGATCAAAAACGAAGGCTTCACGGAGGAGAAGAAAGGGAAATTAATAAACTGCAAATGGAGGAATTAAGTTTATTTTCTATTTTAATGACCTTTAATGAAATTCCAGAGTAATCTGAAGATTTGTTCTCACTTTGCACATAGGAA